>NC_045963.1:72335078-72635078 GCF_010909765.2 Amblyraja radiata
ACAAATATGGTAAAAGTGCAGGGAGGGGGTCGAAAAGCATAAAAAGGGTCGGGCAAGTTTACTCTCAAAATCACAAATTATGTAGTAACTGCCAAATGCACAGAAAATCATTAATATTTATTCAGAGAATCTGCCGCAGATGGCGAGAGAACGAGCTGGTAACAGTGAAATAGTCACTCAGCAGCATAATTTGGTGTGTGCCCGAATCCAGGAAAACTTCAGAAAAGATAACATACATTGCAAATGAAAGAGCCCAGTACAATTTGCACATAAAAGCTTCAAACAAACTAATTCTCAGGCATATACATTGTTTTGAATATTAGTACCTTTTACTTTCCCAAGAGTCTTTCTCGAATTTCTGCTCATGATAGGAAGCGTGATAAGTCCACTGGACTTCTCTACTATTGTTGAAGAGAGAAGACAGGCAGAGCCGACATGACCAGGGAGTGGGTCACCTTGCACCACTGCTACGCCCAACTCTTCCTGTAAAATGTAAATAGAGCAGTGAAGAAGTTTAAACAATATTTAAAAGTACCGGGTGGTGCCAGCAATGGCTGCCTCACAAACAGTCTGTCTGTCCCTTTCTTCTTTGTGTTTTAATAGTATGTGTTAAATGTAGGCTTTTAGTGTTCTTCAGCTTGTGGGAGTGGGGTGACCTCCATTTAAAACTCGGCAGGCCATTCAGGTGCAGCATGACCTACATGAGAGTCAGACATGAGCAGATAAATCTGCTTACTTCTGTCGTAAACTCAGACAGTAGGTCCTTCAGTGAACCATGAACATTAATTAAAAGCCAACTATTTCAGGTTTCAATACCTTTGCTGGGAGATGGGATTAATACAGATAAGTGCCCGCTGGTTGGCATTGGGTCAATGGCCTGTTTCCCTGTTATATGAATCTATGTCACATTAGAATAGCCAAGTTGTGAACACATTGAATCAGCAGAAAGCACCCGCATCTTTTGATGGAGGCAAATCATTATTGGAGTATCTGAAGGTGATCAACCTGGGACAGTGGCAATATCCGGGGGTTGGGATGAATGACCAGCCATAACCATCTTCACGCATTGATTTCAGCCACTAATTAGTTTTTCCCTCGGATCTTTAGTACAATTCATCAAATGTAGTTTTGATGTTAAAGAACAGTCACTGCTACTTAATCTTCCAAATTCAAAACTGGTGCACTGTTGCAGCTGCATTCAAAATGGCAGTATTACATGATTCTTCTTCAAACCGAATTACAACTGGACGTTAAAAAATTGTATCGAACAACCTGAACAAAACCTCTCTAGGAAACTGAAGGCCAGCAATACTTTAAGCAGCAAATAATCTAAATCGGATTAGATTCCATAACCCGAAATCATACACATGTGAAAATGAAGAAACTATACCATTTAAGCATATTGCTTACAATAACATGAAAAAAAGAGCCAAGGCTTAGCACAGGATTAAGCTATTGTAGCAATAATTGTTTCCAAAATAGAGGGGTCATAATAAAAGCTTTCCTTCCATCTCAAACACTGCAAATCAAGCCAATAATAAGAAATTTGCAGATTATATTTAAGGTTATAAAATAATAAAATGTCATACCTCAAAGAAGTCAAAAATTAGCTCCAGGTTATCTGGCTCCATAGTTTGAATGCTATACTCTGTCCACTGGCCAGGTTCCAAGGCATAGCCACATTCTGGCTGAGAGTGACGTGACCTGTATCCATTGTTGCTGATTAAGGCAATTTCTAAAGTATTGGCGATTTTCTCAGCTAAGATAGTCACAGGTTTGTCATCATCTTCACCTTCTTCACCCTCTTCTTCAAATCCCTCCAATGTCAACTTCACCCTTTAAGTACAAAACGGGGATTCAACCAACCTTACATGTCTAACGGCAAATTCAGTAATAGGTACTAAAAACCTTATTCAGGAAACTGCATCATACAAGTACAATGCTAATCTAATTACTATTTGGAAATTCCAATATTTCAGCAATTGACACAGCTGGTGATATATGCTGTGTCATACAAGCACACAGCTAATCTAATTACTATTTGGAAATTCCAATATTTCAGCAATTGACACAGCTGGTGATATATGCTGCACACCCTTTCAACTCACTTGGGCCCTAGTACCTGTGTTCTATTTGAACTCACCAGGACCCAACTTTTCATGTTTATCAGGAACACCTGAAAATTTATTTAGATGTTTAGATATTACTGCTTAACATCAAAAAAAATAAAATTGCTTTGGAATATTAATAGGAATAACATTCAATTGTTCTGAAAATTTGCCAGTTGAGCACCAAAGTCCTGGGTGTGCTAAATTATTGGAGTTTTATTGTACTATTCCTAAAGCTAGTTGTATCCTGGATAAATCAAATGAGTGTGACTGTTTTACTCCCCTAATGTCTGAAGTTGGTTAACACAAACTATTCTGTTGAGATCAACATAACTATCAGTCTAAAATGGTTACATGCAGTGTACAACTCCCACGTCACTCAGATTCTGAAAATATACATCACATCAAAGTATCAATGTAATACTTAAAACATTATCTCCCCCCCTCTGCTTCCACGCCCATGCTAGGAAGAATGCTCCAGAGATTTAGTACACCATCACTAAAACCTCTCTCCATAGATTAGATTAGATTTTATTTTACTAGAGGCTATGCCATTCTCTTTGGCCCCATGAACTTCAATGGGTTGATTTCTGTTCTCTAATCTGTAGATCATACCACCTAATGAAACAAGCTGAATACTTGGAACTCCATTTCAGCAGCCTGGTCATAAGGTACCAAATTTACATCAGAATTTCCATCCAATTTTCTTCTGTCGTCACGACCTATTATCCAAAAATCCATAGACAAATGCTGCAATTTTAGCTCATTCAAGCATCTAATGCTGATTGGTAGTCCAATTCTCATCTGCTATAACCAATCAGCATATGAATGTGTTCGCTATATGGTTGAACAGGCAAACTATATTGTGATTTGCTTGTCGTGCCATTATCTAAATTAGCAACCCATGGTTGTGGATTCAAGGTGGAAATGTTAATTGAAGACTGATAAGATATTAAATGAATTTCATGCAACTAATGTAAACTGGTTAGAAAAGAAACAATCAAGGGAAGGACTTCCCAGAAAGTATTTTTTAGATTTATGGGTCAGCACCATTTTCTATACATTTGAGCGCTTTTCAGATTAAAACACAGAATTCAGCAGTTTTCATAAATGCATATGGACTGATCCAATTGCAAAGTAGGATCAGGCAGCCTAACTATATTCTTTTAAATCTGCAGGCAATAGATTGAGGTTTGGCCAATGGAATATTATCATTAATTTAAATAGGACAGCAATTTTAACTGAATAACATACCATCTGTCTTCGCAAACAATCAAGCACCCGTTCACATTTCTTTACTTTCCTCTTTAAATCTCAACATTTCAAATGGTTTACCTAAATCTTGATTTCTTGAACTTCTTTTTGGATATGGAAACTGGAGGTTTTTCAGAATAGTGCAACCTCAAGCGAATTTCACTTTGGCATGTTAACCAGCCAGAATCCAATTTCTCAATGTCATCTGTAACAAATTCAGTCACTCAGTTTGAGGGTTTTTTTAAAAAAATAAATAAAAGACACGATTAAATCATTCTCAAACACTTTAAAAAAAACATGGAACATCAAATACAAGTCAGCCATCGACTTCCTAGAATATCTATGCTTGTGGGATTTTAATGAAAATTACATCTGGTAGAGGCATGTAATTAATATATAGTACATGACACCAGTGTGAACATTTCATGAACATCAGCACTGTGATCAGTGGAATTACACACTAAATTTAGCATTGAAGATGTGGCTAGTAAAATAGAAAGACAGAAAAATTGTCAGAATCAAACAAAATGAGACAACATTTCAAAAGGTACTAGCCCAAAGTGGATGATTAGATTTATTAACAGCTTAAGACAAAAGGAAGAACAGATCAATTCAAACAAAGCTTAGAAATAAGAAACCGGTTACAAACAAGGGAGACAAGAGCAGTAATTTGGCTTTTAAAGGGGACACTCCTGTGCACATGAAGCCTATTGATGATACCCTCTGCCATACTCTCTACTCTTTGAACTTGACCCATAAACCATCACGTCAGGAAATTAGGGTTTTTTTCCCCTCTGTCTTAAGCATTCTGATGTCCTCCAAACTGGTTCAGCTTTTCTCCCTGTTTGAGAACTATTGATGAGATGGAGGGAATATTTGGTACATAGATTGGCATTAGCTGGAGGGGTGAAAACTTAAACGGGAGCAATTATTGTTAAATATTTCCCATCGCAAGTCCCAGAAACAGTGCGCCAATTACCACTTTTGGGCATCTTACCATGTTCTTGCTTACATTAACTTTCTTCTACCTTTTGTTGTGATTGAAAATGTTTTACATTTTCTTCAAAATTACAATAAGACACATTGGTTTTGTCAGAATCAGAAAAGGACAAATACTCCTGGTCTAGTTTAATGAGCAAAAGCGTAATGGCAAGAACAGGGATTAGTAGTAGGTTCCGAAAAGAGAGGCATTGACAAGAAATGTCACGATGACAGTTTCTTCCCAGCAGTTATCAGGCAACAGAATCATCCTACCACAACCAGAGAGCATGGCTGAACTACTATCCACCTCTATGATGACCCTCGGAAAATTATGATTGGACTTTGCTTGTTTTAACTTGTACTAAACGTTATTCCATTATTATGTATCTATACACTGTGAATGGCTCGATTGTAATCATGCAATTTCTATCTGCTAACTAGATAGCACGCAACAAAAACCTATCACTGTTCCTCGGTACATGTGACAATAAACTAAACTGAACTGTCCATGCCAACATATGGCTCCCGGCAGAGAAAGCACATTTTGCGATACAAGGTATAGAAGTATACTTAATGGCATGTGGAAGTATTGATGCTTAGAATGTTGTAAGATCGGTCTTCCTAAATCTAATTGTAGCTATTTCACAGTAATTTAATAACACATGGAAAGTGTCTGTGCACAGCATTATCTCAGTAAATTTCATTTTTAATAGATTCTAAACAGAACTCCAAACACAGTAAACTTTATCCACCATCTATTGAACTTCCATGCAACGATAAGCGATTTAAACATGAATAGGACACAGTACTCTCTCTCTCTAAATCCCAAGATTTAAATACATTATACATTACATTTTGTACTTTATGCTGTTTTTTTCCTTCCCCTGCACATCTGAGAACCTCTACCCCGACTCCCTGAAGAGCCTCACTACCTCTTGGCCGTTCACTGACTGCACTGGCCCAATATGTTACACACATATCTGTTAGCAATAGTATTAAAAGTGTGCTAGTACTTCATGCCCATTGCAGACCAATAACAACATTCAATCTATATGTAGTGCCGCAGAAACTCCTATATTTATGATATTTATCCTATCTTATTATTACTGAATTATAAAAATAACCCTACTCACTGTGGATCCCAAAGTTTCCATCATCCAATATGCACTCTTCTAGAAAAAAAAAGGAAGCAATGGGAAAAGTCAATAATTGTTACAAGCATAACATTTTCAGTTCAAAAGTAAACAATTTTATATTCCTAGTTGTAATACAGAGCTAGGAATTAATTTAATATTTTTTATTTCAGCACATGATATATGATTTTGGAATCCATAATATTGAAGCATTTTTAACCATATACTTATCACCAAAAAGAACACGTTTTTGAAATATCTTTCCTGGATTACATAGTGAGCACCGAAGGTCATATCCAGGTCTTAAAAATGCAAACAAAATTTGTACGGCAAACATTTTTTAAATTTCATTCCTCAGAAACCGAACAGCCAGGGAGAAAGTTAAAGACAACAAATTCGGCTTGACTAGTAATGTTTACGGAAAACTAGGATTGAAGAGGAACATAGCAAACCACAATAATGTGAAGCCTAAATGCCCACAAATCTAGGGCCAATAAGTGCATAGGCAATCAGGCTACCTATTTTGCAATGAAATTACCTTCACTAAGGCAATGGAAGTACGTTAACGGCATGGAACAGACATTAGTCAACCATTTTTCAAGAGAGTGGGCACATTCCACCTTGTTGAGGAATACGAATTAGGCAACGCTTTCATTAATTTACAAATTTACAAGCCAATAAAAATGAAATGAACTTCACATTACTGTCAGTAGCCACTAAGATGGAATGAACTCAGTCAATTCACTGAAAGAAACCCTCTGTTTACTTGCACAATAACTTCACTGTGCCCCAAAAAGCCCCCCCAAAAAGATGGCCATTTAGAAAGGTTGATCACTAAGTCAACTTTGACCCAGGATCTAAAACAGAAACCATTGATGCCCAGTGTTTCCACAAAGTAATTTCCAGACCCAGTCCGAAGGATCCTGACAAAAAACAATGTCTGTCCATTTTATCTCCAAATATACTGTTGACCCGTTCAACCTTGTTAGGTGAGCATCTGACAGTTATAAAGGGAAGTCAGCTAACAAAAAAAGAGGGAGAAAGGAACAGAATGTTGATGAGGTTAGATGAAAATAGGTGGGAAGAGATTAATGCCGTACAAACATGAACTTGGAGAAAAGAAATATCCAAAACAAAAAATGCCAAAAGCCCTCAGCAGATCTATTGGTCTGTTTCTGGGCAGTAAATTGGGATAGATTTTGAGCCCATGCTGGATTTGGGCCAGAAAAAAGGGAGGCACAAATGTTCGCTAAATAGCATGCTCTTTATTTAGTGTATTGAGACAGCCAGGACTTGGTTTCAAGACGTTCGGTGCTCTTGCTATGTATCCACAATACGCAAAAAACCTCTTCCTGGCTTACTTTATTATAGCAAAGGCATGAACAGATAATTGAATTGTAAAATCTTTATATACAATTAGAAGTACGATCTTCTGAGTTTCATCATAAAAAAAACTTCCTATGCAAAGAATTGTTAATAACTGTAAGGTCCACCCAAATACTATTCTTCTGAATATGTTCCTAGAGTAGTAAGTATGCACAGTAAGTAATATCAATATTCATTAATCATCTTCGATGGTAAGTACAAAATATGGAAATCAATACAGCCTCACAACAATAAAAAAAAAAAGCTTTAGCATCTTATTCAAATGAAATGAACTACAATTTTGCAAATGAACTACAATATTGGGCTCAATGGTCCTTGGCTCACCTTATAACTGGGGTTTATTTGAAATCAAGCAATTACTAAAGGTAGAACAAATAGGATGGTGCTCAATTCGGTTTCTTCATTAGCACCAGAAACCTGGAATTCTAGACATTGTCACAACAAAGGGAAAACTGGTATTTTAGGGGGAAAAGTCAAATCTTAAAAAGTTTTACACCAATGACATGCTCATGGAACATTGTCACTTGAGATGCCAATTTCAAGGAAAGGGCCACCAGAAGGAAGCCGACTTCAGAAGAAATACAGTCAGTTCGACTCCTAAACTACAAAACAGGTCATTTCTGGCAAGGCTCAAAAAGGGTTATTTAAAAAATAATTAATGAAAATTGTGAATCTGGGAAAAGGAAATGAAGGCAACTCACTTCATGAAGTAACCCAGAGATGGTATTGTCTGAGCAACAGCAGTAACATCTTAGGGGAACTGTGCATTGTTTGAGCACGCATGATCAACTCTTTTCTTCATTATCTCATGTTTTGCTGTCGCTACAGATGATCCATTACAGAGATGTACAGCCTGCTAAATATTGTACTCACCTGTGACATGCAATTTAATTCTTCCAAACCTTATAGCTCATAGACGTTTTAATTGCTTCGTTTGTCTGCATTTATAAATCCAAACCTTAACAAAAACTTAATTACAAGTTAAGTGCAAAATACCACATTTGGTGGTAGTGCCCTGGATCAGCAATAAGCTGTTTTTGCTATGCCAGCCAAGGGCATGATGCATTTCACAGCCTCCACACACCAATTTAACAATCATATACACTCAGCTGCGAGAAGATCAGGTGCTTCATACAAAAGCATTCAGCTGGATTCAAGAAGTTATGGTGGGGAGGCTGGTGTGCAGTGGGGTGAATTGGAAGGAAGGCTAGTGAAGACGCTACATTATGGCTCTTTTAACCGCAGTGTGTTCATTGGGAACAAGAGGAAGAAACAGAATAGAGTATAAAATAGCACTTTGCAGAGATCCAAATAATAATCAAAAATGATAAATATAGAATGCTCAATGGAAATCAGATGGCTATACCAATTTTTTAATTAAAAATCATTGGGAGAGTTTGGCAGAGCAAATAATTATAAAAAATATTTTAAACAAATGTGAACATTTTAGGGGCAAAGGTTGTCTATCGTCAAAAGTGGGCAATTGATAAAAGTAGAATTATTAATGCCCAATACAATTCCCACAAATAAAAGATTAGTGTAAGGCAGCTTCATTTTGCAGCACCAATTTAAAAAGCCTTCAATTCCAGTCATGACTATGCCCCATTTTTTAAAAGCACAAATCACCATGCTTTATATGCACTTTACACTGACAAAGGTATCTTTTTTGCCAATACTTAATTAGGTTTTCAGATTTCCCATTGCAATGGTACCAAATTGGAAAAGTATTGTCGAATCATTTTGAGCCAATACTATGGAGCGGTACGGTGACAGCTTTTTAAATACATCAATGTAGATTGAAGAAAAACTCATCTCCTATTTCTCATGCGGCCAGATTACAAATCAACTAATTAGAGAACAGCACCAAATAGGATTTGACATATTTTCTTTGAGATGGTTGATGTAGAAAAGGAAAAAAAAAGGCTGCGGTTAACTGCCGTGAAGTTAACTTTTATCCAAACAGGAGGCACAATGGCAGAAATCTGGAGAAAGTTGCCGCTTCAATCTCATGTACTAAGCATGGGCAGTATGAATGATCCAAAGAAAATGTAGCAGGCACTTGGTACGATGTTGAAATCTTAACATTAGAATCAATGTGATGGATTGTTTCATAAGAAGCTCATTCCATACTCTGAAGTACAGAACACGATGCCGAACTAACAAAGAAGTTTTTGTCATAAAATAGTTTTTTGTCTTTTACTTTGGGAGATTCTGTTCATAACACAGGCTGGGAACATCCTGGGTGTAGATTGCGAGGGGAAGCACACAGAAGCATGAAAACATGGGTTTCATGGGGCTAAGGGGTATGTGGTAGGATACGATGACTGTTTAGATGTGTTGCTGATCACATTTTCTGTTCCACACAACAGATACATTTGCACAGCATTTAAAATATGGGAAGACTTGCATTAAAAATATACTTCAAATTTGAAAGTTAAATTACAATTGTCCAAGGCTTAATTTATCACAAGTACCCTTGCTATTGCCAATCCGGCAAATAACAAACTCAATACACTGTAGTGACATACCCGACGGATTAAATGATCGTGGATGAGGATGAGTCTCCCACTTGTTGACTAGCACTTGCCGAAGATCAGCAGGGTTCTGAGTCAAGTGATAAAAAGATTAAAGCCCTTTATAATAAACAAAAGGACCAGAAGAAAATGCAAGTTTGGATGTCAAGAGATACACGTTTTTAAACTACTTCTGGTAGAATATTTACAATTTTTCCATTCATGCAATGATGATTGACCAAGGTAATAGCTTGAGTTTAGAAATCAATATAAAAACTGGATAAACCGTAGCACAGGCTAATAGAAAATTAACAGATGCAGATCTGAATTACTTATTGCAGACTATCAATATTAACATTTCTGCCACAGATCCCATCAGCTCCCCAGAGGGGAGAAGTGTTGGCAATGTTTTTGCCAGGTTATTGTCATAAGCTTCCAACTGGCCTGCTGTATGAACAGCACCACTGGTGGATGCCTACGAACAGGCCTTCAGGTCTGGAGGAGTTGCTCAGCACAGCTATTCACTACACAGGATTTGAAGCATTACATTTTAAATTAAACATGCCATGTGCAGTGAACGGTACAAAATGCAGTTATTGTAATTTGGATAAAGACTTTTCTTCAATTAAAATCTCAAAATATTGATTCAAAACAAAATAAATTACTCAAAGAAATTACTATAAATGTCTTAAAATTATGTAAATAAGGACAAAGGAACTATAGATTAGAAAACTGTCCTTTCATCTACAGGATTTCAGTCTGAAACTAGAGGCTTATAAAACCTATCCTCGCTCTACTAATTAGAAGGACTCATCAAATATATCAAGCAGTCTTAATGCATTTTCTTGGGCGCATTGGACTGTGGTTAAAAAAAACAACCTATTTCTGAATTCACTTGCAACATTTCAAGTAGTAGATGCATAAAATACACTGGTGGGCAAGCAGGGAGCGGTGCTCCAAAGGTATTCGGCTGCATTAATCCTGGGCGTACCCAATGTTAATGCTAGGCACTGGTTAATAAAGATGCGGGAGCACTCACCTGGAGAACAAAAAAAATTAAAACACAAAAATCAACTGTAACATTCCATAGGTTTCCTTCTTGTAGGACTGGTTGGTTCATTGCAAATTTTAAAGAAAAATTGTGCAAATTATTAAACTGACAAGGCCGACAGCACACAGAGCCATTAAAGCTTTCTCTCCAAGCCAAAGGCAGTCCGACGCATCATTCAGCTTGAATCGATTCCTCCGTTGTCAAGAGCAAGAAACCTGTAAATGCCAGCGCTTCAACTTTATATTCCTCAACATACTTTCCAGCCACCACCCAGGTTTGGAAGGACACGACCCCTCAAGTGGCAGAAAACCTCCATGTTGCACCATAGGAATCATAGTGGCAACACTAATAAATGCGTACATTTCTTTCACATCAATCCATTTTTGTTGATTTTTATATTTTGGTTATCATGCAAATTGTGGTCTGAATATACATCCAATTATGAAGTCCAATTAAAACTGAGTGCAGGTTATTTCCAACAAGGGCGCGTTTTGTAAATGAACAGAAAAAAAATAAAATTGTGACAATTTGACCATCAAAATGAATTCAAGTAGAAAGCAGCATGTAAAGTAGCCAAACTATTGCAAACAAGAGCGGGATAGGTAGGACAATGCTAGATTATTCACAGCTTTAAAAGATTCCATAATAAAATTAAATCCAAAACCCCAATGCAAGTGTTGAGAAGAAACATTGGTCAAGAGCATACATTTGCCAAAGGAAATCTGTGACAACACAGAGTGGAACAGCCAAATTGGAAAGAGAGAATAGGAGAATTATACAGTATGCGACCTCAACCAGCAAATCATTCCCCAACACAAGGTTTACCCAAAAGCTCCAAGGCACAATCAAACTTACAAATAACAAGCACCATCTGTATCAATGGTAGATTAATACAAGGATTTTAAGTAGACTCAAAACATAACCCTGACTTTTTTTTAAACCCCCAAATTATCCAATTTTCTATCCTTCTCCCAAGAATTATCCTTATTCTGTAACAGAAAACAGCATATCATTCAGCTGTGGAAAATCTCATTATTCTTGCACCAGTATCGAAGCAGAGTAAAATTCAAGTAAGTGATATTCCTCAGTCGCTGCAACTGCTCATGCAATAAAATTGGAGGTTAGATAATACAACATTCTGTTGGAGAACGCTAAAAAAAAAAGCCAACAAGAAATCACATTGCAGCTCGGATTGTCTGGAAAATGGGTCTTACCTTGGGTTCAATAAAATAACATTTGAAGTATCGATATTTGAAACGAATGGCTCTTGGAAGATTAACTGTTGCAGTCCATGTTATTCTGAGGAGAGATAGAGTATGAAACAATAGATTTTATTTAAGAATAACATTTAAGGCTTTCACAAATCAAATGGTTAGTGCATTAATAAAAAAATTACTACAGGTGCACAACCTTTTATCCGAAGATCCAAATAACGAAAACCTCCGAATAGCGGCCATTTTTTCGGTCCTTGAAGAAAGGTCCTTGAAAACGTTCACCGAGGGCAGCCCGCAGAGGTGACAGCGGAACCTCCGGTCGGTCCTCGAAGAAAGGGGAACTAAATCCCCATTCATAAAAGAGAAGATGAGGGTATATTGCGCGGGAGGGTTAATAATTGACAATATGCTGCTGCCTGCCCGCTGAGTTAAAAAGTTCCCACGGTAGACTCACGATATACAGTGTTTCGTGAGTCTTGCGTGGGAACTTTTTAACTCAGCGGGGCAGGCAGCAGCAGATTGTCGCTCGCTTCAGTATCACCCCACCTACACCCCTCTGCTTCCCGGCCATGTGTGTGACCCCTTCCCTCCCCTCTCCAGCTCCCCGCCCATTGCACCGGCGCGGGGGCTTTGCACTGTCTTCACGTCGGCTATTGCAGCAGGACCGTGCCAGGACCAATTGGACACCGACCACCAGGCCCACCGCAAGCACGGAGATCCCAGAGACCCACAGCCAACAGCAGCCCAGCCCAGCCCCACTCCAACTACAGAGGAACCTGGGTTGCGGATGACGGGGCGCAGCTCGGGGCGTCGTAGGGGCCCATCGGGGAGCGGCCACTCAAAGCCACGCCAGGAGATGTAGGGCCCTGCCCCGGTCTTGATGTTGGAGCCCCCGGTGGGCGCTAGCAAGTCCGCGGCAATTTACAGCCGCGCCGGGCGTTGTAAGGCCCCCCTCCAGGTCACTCTCAACCTCTATGATGTTTGCTATCAACCCCGTAATTCGGGCGGGAGAAGTCGCCGCTGCCGGTGCCCCGCAAAGCAGTCTCCCACCGGAGACCCGCGAGCTCCCGGTGTCACCATCCACCGGAGTCGGGTCGCAGCAGCTCGCCCCCGCAACTCTCCACGCTCCGAAGCTGGCTAGCTCCACGGAGGTAGGTCCGTAGGTCCACAGCTCCCACCGCCGCCCACCGACCCCCAGGCCCACTGCAAGCACGGAGATCCCAGAGACCCACAGCCAGCAGCAACTCCAGCCCCGCTCCAACTCCAGAGGAACACGTTGGGGCAGAAGCTGATGGTGTGCAAGGTACGTCTTGTTCTTGGGGTGGCGGATGAGGGGGCGCAGCTCGGGCTGTGGGCGAACTGCCACTTGTCGCTGCAGCGGCCAAAGATCATAGAGGAGCTCCTCTATGATCTTTGGTAGCGGCCCATTGGGGAGCGGATTCCTCTGGAGTTGGAGGGGGAGGGGGGTATTGTGCTGTTTGATCGCCCCCTGCTATCCCAGGGACAGGGAGACACAGCGGCTTTTTAGACTGGTGGGCAATCACTTCCAAAGTTCTGCCCACACAGTCAGTACACTTCTCCTACACTGTATTTCATACAAACATTTATTCTGCAAGAAAAAACGACATTGAAGACTCAAACTCGCGATCGAGTAACTGCCAGGATCAAGGCGCAAACTCGCGACCTTGCGGATATGAGCCGAGCACTCTACCACTGAGCCAGCCATTAAAATCTACGCTAAAAAATTTCCATTCCGAAGACCGACAAATTCTGAATTACGAAAAGTGTCTGGTCCCAAGGCTTTCGGATAAAAGGTTGTGCACCTGTACTTGGAAACCATTTTTGACCAGGAGCTAACCTACAACCGGCCTGGAGATTGACAAGGAAATGGATCTAAAAGAAAATTAAGCTTTGATCTCAAAAACAAGGACCTGCGTCAGTCACAGCAAACATGAAACTTGTCACGGAAACAATTGATCCAGCAACTACTCCTAAAAATAGATGTCTAAAATTGACAATAGCCAGGAAGGAAAGTCTCCTCCTTGTAGTTTCTTGATTTTCAAAACAGTAGATAGATATGAGGGGAAATGGTATCTGGGAAACTTTTGCTCCAAAGATCAGCGATAGAGCCTACACATACTGCCAGAGTCAAACCCAAAAAGTATAGCAAAACTCGCCTTTAACTGTAAAAGCCAAAATACTTAATATATTAATAATAGGTACAAGAAAATGTCTGAGCTTTCTGAGCAAAATCGACCAATGGCTCAACATTATTTGCAGATATTTCATACAAGAGGTCAATTTGAACTTTTGTCACCAGGTTAGGTCTTAAGTGATAAGAGCAGAATTAGGCTATTTGGCCCAGCAAGTCTATTCCACTATTCAATCATGGCTGATCTATCTCTCCCTCCTAACCCCATACTCCCCATAACCCTTGACATCCATACTAATCAAGAATCTTTCTATCCCCTTTTCCTCCCCTCTGATTAAATGTTAGTCAACAAAATGCACTAGCCACAGCCTCAAAGACAATCTCCCTGCCACATAGGACCAATTTAAGACAGGAATTTTACGCTCCAGTCAGGCATTGATAATGTTCATAAAAAAGATCAAAAACCAGTGAGGGAATGAAGCACTTAAATGAACCAGAACCAATAGGAAAGTGAATGATCAACTACAAAAAGACATTTACACAAATCTGACTATTTTAATCCAAAAACATTGTTGAACTTACTCATCATCTGCCGTGGGATCGAGAAACAAGGCTTTCTGACAAGACCAATTGCCAAGCGCAGTTGAATTCCCACATACTGCAAACACTTCACCTACAGTGCCAAACAATTTGAATTAATTATGAGGAAAAGTCACGTACACAAAATACCAAATCAAAATTCTAAAATTCCACATTGGGCGACATGGGGGCGCGGCAGTAGAGTTGCTGCCTTACAGCGCCAGATACCCGGATTCCATCCTGACTACGGGTGCAGTCTGTACTGAGTTTGTAAGTTCTCCCTGTGACCTGTGCGGGTTTTTTCCCGGGAGCTCCAGTTTCCTCCAATGCTCCAAACACAGGTATGTAGATTAATTAGCTTAGCAACATTGTAAATTGTCCCAAGTGTGTGTAGGATAATGTTAATGTGCGGACTCGTTGGGCCAAAGGGCCTGTTTCCGCGCTATATCTCTAAACTAAAAAAGTAACCTATCCCAAAATTGATTATTCGGCTAAAACACTGATTATATAATTAACTGGCTTATAATATATTTGGTTAGGTTGACCTATTCACATTAAACCTTCATGCAATCCCCTCAAAAAACAAGCATTTAGAGAATTCATGTGCACTTAAAATCCTGTACAGTTATAACATAGTTAAGCACAGCAGATGATCAGGTCTTTCCGTCAACCATGACGCTACTCTAACTACTCTCATCTGTCTGCATGTGGTAGGAATCCCTCTATTCTATGCTTGCTCATGCGTTATATAAATGCTTCTTAAATGTTGACATCTTATCTGTTTTACCATCTTCCCTGGCAAACGTCCAGGCACCTTCTACTCTAAATTATTATATCTTATTTTACCCATTCTGTTGAAACGCCATTAATCTGAAACATAAACCATTTCCCCTTCCTTTTCCAACTCGCATATTATGTAATTTACCAAAGTAGCCTTTCTGGTACATCTTACCGTTTCTCAATTGGTTATGGTTACCATATTATTATGGTAATTAAAACTTAAACAAAAGACTGCAAAGCTTCATAACACATACTTGAGCACACCTATAGCCAACGGCAAGTCCTATATTAAGATTATCCAAATTATTGACTCTAGGCAAGTATCGTGATGCATGTCTATTGTAACCAAATCTACTGAAATGACCAACTTTATGCAATCGCATTCCGTCAAGCATGCTTGCTTATAATATAATTAATTGTCACTCAAATACAAGAGGTTAATTCTTTAAACCGTACACTGAAATGAAGTTATTTTAGTAACGCAACCATAAAAGTGCTAAACAGCAAAATAGGTAAATACAGTACCCAATTCTCATCAAAACCAAGCAACGATAAACTAGGTCATCAGTATCCCCCTCTATCCCATGCACCCAAGCGTGAAGCGCTCCTATTTCTTACATCATCCCACCCTCATGCTCCTTTCCCCTCCTTCGTACCCATCTCCTCCCTTTAACCCCCCCTTTTATCCTCCTTTGACTCCTTCCACCCACATCACTCTCTCCAGCCTTACATTTCACTGCTCCTCTCCCGATCTGACACTTTTGTCACTTACTGCACCAATCTGTCAATCAAACCTCCCTCACTCATCACTTCCCAGTCCTTGTCCGCCCCACGTCTCTTTTCCAGCTTCCTCCACTACCCATTCCAATCAGCCTGCATAAGAGTCCTGGCCCGAAATATTGTCTGTTCATTCATTCCCTAAATGCTGCCTGACCCGCTGAACTCCTCTAGCAGTTGGCATCTTACCCAACATCACATCTGTCTACCCAAAAAAATGGCAATAATACAAACTAGCTAAAATGATGCAAACAATGACATGAGACTGGATTAATTGTACAAATTTAATAATCTGTGAAAAATTCCTAAATGAAGCAATTTTATCCCTCAAGTGTGTGAAGTTCTGTGTTCCCATTTGTGATTTCATATATTAGTTGCATGGACATTGAAATATTTATTATCTTTCAATTCCCTAAAGAATACCTGGAAGTGTAGTTCCCTTTATTTTGAAAGTGACCCTTGAAGTGCCCATCCTTAGCGATGCCGAGGCACTACCAATTGCTGATGTTACCTAGAGTAAAAAAGTTAGATCCATTTATTATACAAACTTGTTAAATTGTTGCTAGCAACACTTGCAAAAGATAATAATCAAGATTCAGGTTGAATCTATTGCCAAGATTTTCAATGCATTCACATTCCTTTCCCCATCACTGTTCAATTGGGAGAGCAAGATGGAGTTCAAACTATCAGTTCATGGCAGATGGGCACAAAATGCTGGAGTAACTCAGCGGGTCAGGCGGCATCTCTGGAGAAAAGGAATAGGTAACGTTTCAGGTCGAGACCCTTCATCAGACTTTCACCTGTCTGATGAGGGGTCTCAATCGGAAACATCACCTATTCCTTTTCTCCAGAGATGCTGCCTGACCCGCTGAGTTACTCCAGCATTCTATGTTCTCTTCGGTGTCAACCAGTATCTGCAGTTCCTTCTTATAAATCAATTCTTGGTTTCGATCAGTTGCACTGGTGTGAAAGGTGCCGAATATATAACCACGTTTAAATACAAGCGACAATATTGCTCGGATCAAGAATCGTGAACCACAACTAAATGAGGCATTGGTCCATTGTCAAGCAATGTCATTAATTCTCTTAACATCTCGAAAGCCTACATCTTCAAAGACTATATTGTCAGAAAGAAACTCTAGATTATTTGCGCAGCAACCAATTGCTAATTTAATTGGCGGTTCGCCATTTTGATTGCAAAAAAAAGATTTTTTTAAGAATATTTCCTGATAAGCATGACAAATGAAATCTCCATACATTTTCTACTGAAACAATGGCCTAAGAAATTGATTTGGCATTTTTAAAACCCAGTCATGGCTTAAGCCTTTTCAGCTACTGACATAACAATCTAAGCCTTTTGCCTATTACAGCAAAGCAAAAGTTAAAAATTGCCACGTCAGTCTGAAATTACAAGCCAAAATGCGGTAAAATATCACTGTACTGTCAATGTATTTTAATGCTTTTGCCAAAACAAAATGGCAAACATGAAAGCTCAAAATTATCTGAACAATGTAAACTATGTGGTGGTTATATTACTGCCCTTTGCTATATTCAGTACCACTGAAGGAATCTGCAAAGTTTGACTGGTTAACCATAACGGACAGGTAAGCCCAAGATAATTAAATCAATGGATATTTATTTAAATTTCAGCTGGAACATCTTGTTCATATATTGCAAACACATATCACAATTTAATTGCTAGTGTTTGAGTTAAAAATAAGTAATGTTGCATTATGAGAGTAAGCTAACACATTAAGTATTTAAGTCTGTTGCCAAAAGCAGAAACGTTACTCGTGCTTGAGTAGCGTGTGCTTAAGATTCATACACAGCCAAATGTTCATTACTGTTAAATATTGAAACCAAGTTAACCATTATTATTTTAGTCTGGCGGCTGCAAGTAGCCACTAAAACACTCGCCCAAATTTAGCAAATTGAAAATATTTATTAACATAGAAGGTGATCTGGCCCATGAGTTTTCGTAGTTTGCAGCAACAATCTGGATAGCCCTCCTCACCCACTTGCTCATCAACTGCCTCTTACTACCAGATCCTAAAAGCATTGGTTGCAGTACTATTCCTGAACAACTTCATTGCGCACATTGCTCCAGTGCAAAAAAAAAATCCTCAGAGACCTCCATTTCGCACAATTTAACAGATTATACAATGCCAAAGTGTCCCTTGGAGTTTACTCGTGATAACAAGCCCAATACTGGCAGTTTTCGCAATACCTTTTGGTATTCACATGCACATCAACTCCATTTCCCTCATCAATCTCCTATTTCAAAGATGTTATCAGACACAATCTTTTAAATTAAGCATTTGCTCACAATCCTTAAAATAAAGCTAAATTACTGGATCAATATACATACAAATATTAATACTCTTGCATAGCTTTAAATAGACAAACAAACAAAAATCACATTGGAATTTCCCTCAACAACCTCCTATTTCAAAGATGTTATTAGCCCCAATCTGTCTTTATCAAATTGATCCACACACATTGTAATTACAAACCCAAATTTTAATTAAGCACACACTAACAATCCTTAACACGCACAATCAAATTAAGTTACTGGATCAATATACATATGAATATTAATATTAAACTTGCAGAGCTTTAAATAGAGAAACAAAAAAATCTGATTTAAATAAAATCTTACTACATCAATTCCATTTTTGTGCGTGACCAGATTTGGAAGGTTTATACACCATTTGCATGAATTTACACAAATATTTAAAAGGAAATTCTTCCCTTGCCGGTCTTTGTTCCTGAGAATTGCTTGTGACCTGAACAGTTTGTTAAATTGGAAATGAACAAAAACTGTGTGTGGGAGAGGATCACAGATGGGAGAGGCTGTGATGAGATCGTGAACTGGCATGGAAGAGTTGCTGCCAGCTGGCCTCACTGAGAGAGCATGTACAGTGCATTCAGCTTTGTGAGCTTGGTTGTTGTTTGTGGGGTTTGGTAGAGACACACATGCCAAGTTCCCACACCCCAGAGGAAGACTGCAGCAGCCAGCAAATGCATCTCACCAGTCACCCTAATGCTCATTCATATATATGGGCTGCCCACAGGTTGGGCATCATAATCTGCGGTGGATGCCCGAATTAACTAATTTCTCATTGAATAGTAATCTAGGGTGGAAATTACTCCACCGGGTGGCGCTGCCAACGGTCTGTCTGTCTTTGTCTTTTTTTTTTGCCATTTTTAGTGTTTTAAAAAGGATGTGTTAATGTTTCTCTTGTTTGTTTTATGTGGAGGGGATCAGGGGAAACGTTTTTCAATCTCTTACCTTGCCAGAGATGCGATTGTTTTCCAGATCGTATCTCCGGTCGCTCTGCAGGCTTGCTCGAGACTGACTTTTGAGCCCCACCGCGGGGCCGTGGATTTACCATTGGAGCTTGCGATCCCTTGCCTGGGATCGACACTCCAACCGCGGCCTGCAGATTTCACCATCGAGGAGCTTGCAGTCTCGGGTAGAGACTTATGTCGGAAAGCTCTAAATTTGCAGGTTCGACCTGCCCCAACCCGGAGTCCGATCGGCAGGCGCGGGAGAGCTGAGATCCCCCTGACGCAGGAGCTTCATTGCCCCGACGCGGAGGGCCCAACTGTCGGCTGCAGCAGCCAAGATCATCCCGTCAACGGAAGGCTCAAGGCCCCCCAACCACAGGAGGACAAAGAAGGGAAGAACTAACTTTTTTTTTGCCTTCCATTTGTGAGGAATGTGGAGGAGTCACTGTGATGGATGCTTATGTTAAAATGTATTTGGTTTGTTTTGTTGCTTTTGATTGGTATGACTAAGGCAAATCGAATTCCTCGTATGTTGCAAAACATACTTGGCTAATAAAGTATGATTATGATGATTATGATTAGATCAAAACAAGGAACTGCAGATGCCAGTTACTGGATATTTATTTGCTAAGTTAGGACTTTATTCCTTGGAACGCAAGAGGTTGATTTGATCATATAGAGGTGTATAAAATAGTATAGATCGTGTGAATACACAGTCTGTTACCGAGGGTAAAGGCATCATGAACCAGAGAACATAGGTTTAAGGTGAGAGAGGCAAGGGTGGAGGGAATATGGAACAAGCTACCCACGGAGGAAATGGAGACAGGTACTATAACACCATTTCGAAGATACGGATAGATACATGGATAGAAAAGGTTTAGATATGGGCTAAACGCAGGCAAATGAGGCTAGCTTAGATGGGCATCTTGGTCAGCATGGACAAGTTGGGTCATAAGGTCTGTTTCCACACCGTATGACTTTATGAGTAACTTTGTTTTACACTATTTGAGCACCAGATTATTTTGAGGCATTTAGAACTTGATTAACCTACAAGTTTAGAAATTGAAACCCACTATGCTTGAGGAAGCAAGAGCATGGAATGTAATATCAAGTCACATTCTCAATCTTAGGGTGCCTTTTCATATTTCACTGATCTAAATAATAAGTAAAATACAAAGAGGCATTTAAAATAATCCCAAGCGGTGGAGTCAAATTAGAAAGCAAACAGGATGTTATCTGGCTGAAACACCAAGCCATGGTCTTGTGGGTTTCATGAAAACAAAATGTTCTTTAGAGATATATACATACTGTATAAAGTTGGCTTCTGCAGTGTCATGCTGTCATCATCGATTGCCTTTAAATCTTCAGACCTGCTTATGTGTAATAAAAATATAATGCTTTACTTTTAACACAACCGTCAAAGCTATCAGCAATTAACTCTGCTAAATGTTGACCGTATGTGACTCCACAATATCTGCTCATTGAAGATTAGAATCCAACCCAAACAAAGTTTGTGAACCGCCAAAAAACAATATGTACAGCAGTTAATCATTTCAAAAATGGAAGTGGACTCTTATCAATACTCTCTCTTTGCTGTCCTTAATTAAAAATATCCAAGGACAAATTCACCCAGATGTTGCAGTCAGTAGCTATCAACAGCCCTACAATATTTAAGCCGACCGCTGCAACGGTCATTTTGTCAGCTTTTGTTCAGCAACGAGTGTTCTTACAACTGCGTTATCCACGGGGTACTCAAAGCCCCTAGTCAAAGGCTGATCTGGTCACCTGTTCCTTAAAGCTCCAAGACATTGCAAATTATAAAATATGATGATGTCCATTTCTGATCCCACAATGACCAACTTGCTCATCGAACATCCACCCAACTCACTGAGCTCCAATCTAACAAAAAATCAACCATTCAGCCTTATTTTAAAACCGCCCAGCGCTCTTACTAAAGCACAGCTGTCCTTTGAAACGTCTACATCATCTTAAACTAAATCCACACGTCAAATGCGTTTTTGTAAAAATCTGTACGCGCCGGTACAACGTGGCAGTAATCTTTTTTGTGCTGCGTCCGATAGAGTCCACGGAAGGAGGGGGAGGGGGATAAGGAAGAATCGAGATGGAGGTTGGGGGCTGGGAGAGAAAGAACTGGACGGTGTGGCTTATTTTGGAGGGGATAAGAGGGGGAATTTGCTGGGGGGGGGGGGGGGGGGGGGGGGGTTGTGTGGGACCGGGACTATGCTTATTTCGGGGGGGGGGGTACAGAGAGACCGGGACGAAGGATACAGAAAAGGGAGAGTGACGGTAGGGAAATGCCACTGATTGTTTAATTAAGGAGGGCTGGAGCTGGGTCAGGGGGGTTGGGGAGATGGAGGTCCGTTGGGAAAGGCTGTGATGCCTGGAAAGAGTCCGAGGCGGGCCCGTCTGGGGGGCGCTAGTTTGAGGTGTGGGATAGGAAAAGTCTGGAATCCCTTTGGTTGATGGAAGAGAGACAAAGACTGTCAAGGAGTTGATGATGGGATGGGGGGGATGGGGGAAGAGAGAGAGAAATTAGGAAAACCCGCGATTCCCTTGTGAGGGGGGAGAACCAGTAGGATGGAGGAGGGGGGACCGGGATCTCTGGTGGGGGTGGGGGAGGAGAGGAGGGAAAAGAAAGACCGTCAAGAGGCCGGGGGGGGGGGGGGAAGAGAGAGAAAGAGTAGATCCAGCTGGCGATAAATCCGGGAGAAAGAGAAGAGGGGACGGGGAACGGGAGAGGATGGTGACAGTGGCGGGAGGATGAAATCAAGGACCGGTTCGTTCGGCGCCAGCTCTGTGAGGTTTTAGAGAAAGGCAGGGCCGGCTGGCGCCGGGTGGGGGGAAGATAGCCTGGGGCTCGATGGTTTTGGGGAAGGAGGAACTTGAGGGGTTGAAGTACACAAGGACAGACATTGAGATGTGTAAGACACGAAAAGCCGGAGTAAGTCAGCGGGACGGGCAGCACCTCTGGAGAGAAGGAATGGGTGACGTTCCGGGTCGAGACCCTTTTTTCAGACCGGTTAGGGGCAAGGGAAAAGGAGAGATATAGCCTAGACGGTGATGTGGAGAGATAAAGAACAACGAATGAAAGATATGCAAAAAGGTAATGATGACAAAGGAAACGGGTCATGATGTAGGGCGAAAAGGAGACGCTAGTGCGACTTGGGTGGGGGAAGGGATAGAGAGGGGGGGGGAAGGAGAGAAATCAATATTTATACCACTGCCCAAGCGAAATACGAGATGCTGTTCCTCCAATTTGCGTTTAGCCTCACTATTGACAATGGAGGAGACCTGGGACAGAAAGGTCAGCGTGGGGAAGGGGAAGTAAAGTGTTTAGCAACCGGGAGAAATTGAGATGCCGGGCGGCATTAGTCCCGGGATTGGGGCCGCGATGGGTGAGTGGAACACGGGCCGGGATATGGGGGGGAGGTTGGGGTCCAATCCATCCCTCCCTCCGACAAACAACAGCGAGGAGGAGCCGCAATGCAGGAAACAGGCGTGGGTTGAGCGACCAAACGGCCCCATTCACCCTCCTCACCCCAGTCTTCGGGGATCCGAGCCATCGTCGACGACGCCGCCGCCGCCACACTGCTGGAGCGCGGCATCAAGAACGCGTTCTTCCTCAGCCGCCAGCGAAATACTTTGGCTGCCAGCGGGATACAGGCGATGCCTCGCTCGTCCTTCTCTTTTCCTCTCTCTGACTCTCTCTCTCTCTCTGCCTGCCGTTAGAGCATCGCCTCAAGACCCACCTCCCGGTCACTTCCATTGGCCCATTGCCTCTCTCTGGTTGGTTCATCCGGCTGTCGATCACCGTTTTCCGCTAGCGGCCCGCCTCCCGACAGCTCCCATTGGTCCGCTGCCGCCCGCTGCTTCTTTCTGATTGGTCCTTGCTACTGTCGATCAGCGCCCACCCATCGCCGTCCCGCTTCCTCTCTCTGATTGGCGCCTCCCGGCTGTCTATCACCGCCTTTCCCCCTCGCTGATAGGGTAACACTGCGGTCCCGCCCTCCCGTTGGCCCGCTGATTGCCGCCTTCAGCTGTCTATCACCGCCTTTCCCCCTCGCTGATAGGGTAAGACCGCGGTCCCGCCCTCCCGTTGGCCCGCTGATTGCCGCCTTCAGCTGTCTATCACCGCCTTTCCCCCTCGCTGATAGGGTAAGACCGCGGTCCCGCCCTGCCGTTGGCCCGCTGATTGCCGCCTTCAGCTGTCTATCACCGCCTTTCCCCCTCGCTGATAGGGTAAGACCGCGGTCCCGCCCTCTCGTTGGCCCGCTGCCGCCCTCTGATTGCCGCCTTCAGCTGTCGATCGCCGCCGGAAGGTGTGAAAGGTAACGTCGTCTGGCGCTTGAAACCAAAACCGCCATTTGGTTTACCTCATTGTTCATTGCATAAAAACATAGCCTTTCGTCCCTTCGACCCAGCACCACCATTCAATATGATCATCCAAAATCAGTACCAGTATACGATTCGTATCTCTATTCCCTGCGTTTCTCTATTCCTTGACTCCTTTAATGTGTAATAATTTATGAAACTTGTTCTTGAATATATTCAGCAACTAGATCTCAAAGAAAATAGGTGCAGGCTCTTTCAAAGTCAAAACCGCCATTCAATATGATCATGGCTGATCATCCAAAATGTCCCCCCCCCCTCTACCCCTCATCCCTTGATTCCTTTAGCCTCAAGAGCTAAATTTAACTCTCCTGAAAACATCTTCCTCTCACCATGGTCTCAACCCTTCTTTACCCCGTGACTTTGTTCTCACTCCCCATCCCCCCCATTCGTAACAAGGGCCGAGTCCCCCTGGTCCTCACCTTCCACTCTACCAGCCGTCACATACAACAAATAATCCTCTGACATTTTCGCCACCTCCAACGTGATCCCACCACTTGCCACATCTTCCCATCTCCTTCCCTGTCTGCTTTCCGCAGAGACCGTTCCCTCCAGAGTAACTCCCTGGTCAATTCGTCTCTTCCCACCCGAACCACCCACTTTCCCTTGCAACCGGAAGAAATGCTACACTTGTCGCTTTACCTCCCCCCTTGACTCCGTTCAAGGACCCAAGCAGTCTTTCCAGGTGCAGCAGAGGTTCACCTGCACCTCCTCCAACCTCATCTATTGCATCCGCTGCTCTAGATGTCAGCTGCTCTACATTGATGAGACCAAGTGTAGGCTTGGCGATCGCTTCGCCGAACACCTCCACTCGATTCGCAATAATCAACCTGATCTCCCAGTGGCTCAGAACTTCAACTACCCCTCCCATTCCGAATCCGACCTTTCTGTCCTGGGCCTCCTCCATGGCCAGAGCGAGGACCACCGTAAATTGGAGGAGCATAACCTCATATTTCGCTTGGGCAGTTTCCACCACAGCGGTATGAACATTGACTTCTCTAATTTCAGATGGTCCCTACTTTCTCCTCCCCTTCTCGGGTTTCGACCCGAAACGTTGCCTATTTCCTTCGCTCCATAGATGCTGCCTCATTCGCTGAGTTTCTCCAGTATTTTTGTCTACATCTCTTCATCTTTTATTTTTGTAATAATTTTGTAATATATATATATATATATATTTTTTTTAAATTATTTTTAATTAATAAGACCTGTTTAAACTTTGCAGCCACTTATTATTTTCTGTTCATCAAGCCCCACATTTAAAGTTTAAGCTCCCCTGATAAAAAATTTATCTCAAAGGTAGACACAAAATACTGGAGTAACTCAGCGGGTCAGGCAACATCTCTGAAGAAAAAGGGATAGGTGATATTTTGGGTTCAGACCCTTTTTTAGACTGAGAGTTTGGGCATTTAATAAATATTGCAATCAGTTGGACTTGATCAGGCAACTGAACCATTCTACCAACAACTAAAGAGCAGTCCTGAACTACTGTCTATTTCATAGGCGACCCTCGGACTATCTACGATCGGACTTTACTGGCTTTATCCTGCACTAAACGTTATTCACGTTATTCCCTTTATTATGTTGCGGTACACTGGATGGCCCGATTGTAATCATGTATTGTCTTTCCGCTAACTGTACACATGACAATAAACTAAACTGGATGGCTGAATATATTGCAGCACGTTTATTGGAAATAATTCTACAAACAGTGCATTTAAATCTGTGAAGTACAACATGTATATAATGAAGTAAAACAAATCATGGCACTTTGCAGGAGAAATAGCACATTTTCAGAGAAATGCTTTGAATAATGTCTTGCAGGTCAGCAATGTGATTCTGGCTACTCAATGTCAGAGGTGATGTCTTTCAAATGAGATGTTAGACTGAGGTTTTGTCTGCACTCCCATAGGGTAAAGAGGATTGTGTGGTGTTACTTAAGTTAGTGGACTACTGGGTTATCGTCATAGAAGCTTACTGAATTATGAAAGGCCTGGATAGAGTGGATGTGGAGAGGATGTTTCCACTAGTGGGAGACTATAGGGCCAGAGGTCATAGCCTCAGAATTAAAGGAGATGGGGAGGAATTTCTTTAGTGAGAGGGTGTTGAATCTGTGGAATTCATTGCCACAGTCATCGTGGTCAAGTCAATGGATATTTATTAGGCAGAGATAGATAGATTCTTGATTAGTACTGGTATTAGGGATTATGGGGCGAAGGCAGGAGAATGGGGTTAAGTGGGAGGGTAGATCAGCCACGATTGAAAGGCGGAATAGACCTGATGGGCCGAATGGCCTAAATCTGCTCCTATCACTTATGAACACCAGGAAAATTAATATCTTGATCATAATTTCATTGCTGTTTGTCAGGCTATACTATATACATACATTTTCCATTGTAACAATAACTATAGGATAAAAGCACTTAGCGAACTAAAAATCATTTTGAGTAATTCTGATATTATAGAACGTAAATTTAGGCGGCTATGTTATTCAGCTATTAATCCAGCAACCCAATTCATAGATCTGGTGACGAGTTCACTTCCAACGCGGCAGCTAGAGGATTTAATTCATTTCATTAAACAATCAGGAATTCTGTCGTAATGCATGGTATCAACCAGAAACATTGACAATTCCTTCCACCCCTGGCTCTCCCTTCACACCACCCCCCCCCCACACACACAGGTCTGAAGAAGGTTCTCGACCCAAAACGTCTCCTCTTCCTTCGCTCCAGAGATGCCGCCTGTCCCGCTGAGTTACTCCAGCTTTTTGTGTCTATCTTTTGTTTGACTTGCTGATTTACTCCTGCAGTTATCTAAATGCTCAGGAATTTAAATCCTGATAATGGAAAATGATTTTTTATCAATACATTCAGGATTATCCATGAAAACTGAATCCCAACAATCTTGTACAATAGCAAGTGGTTACATTAAAAGTGCAATTCAAGTTCCAATTATCTCAATCTAGCAATAAGTAGGGCACTTTTTATTAAAGAAGGCATTGGAGTTTTAAATATGTAGACACCTTGACTGGCTACAAAAATTATTTGGTTAAAATAGATATTGACTGGAACACATTAGAAATGAAGTGTTGGGCACGCCACATCTACCCACCCTATTTCCATAAGGTGAGCAGCAATAAATTGGGTCAGGAACTGTTCCCATTCCTTTGTGATCAGTAATTATAAGGTATAAAGTACGAGATGAAAAAGAGAGGGGAGGTTGAAATGTATCGGTCAACCATTCTTCAACACTCAGCATTGTGGATTAACTGAGGTAAACAGTTTAGTCCTCTTGTGCCTCTTGCTCAACACTTAGTAAACGTTACAGAGTTTGTCATGTGGCTACGTTCTTTAATTAGCTTATGCAAAGCTGTGAATGTTTTGCTGAATCCTGTAATTCTCTTTGCTGATCTAAGTTATTAATTGTAAGGACATAAGAAGTAGAAACAGGAGAAGGTCATTTGGCAGCCTGTGCCTTCCACAACATCACATTACATGTACATAGAATGTTGTGCATAGCACAGGAACAGACCCTTCAGCTCACAATCTTCATACTGAACATGATGCCAGGTTCAGGGATCAGGACTGAACAAGGGTCCTGACCCAAAGCATCCCCTATTCATGTTCTCTAGAGGTTCTGCTTGACCTGCTGAGTTATTCCAACACTTTGTGCCCTTTTTTATGATGCTAGGTTAAACTAATCTCCTCTGCCAGTATGTTAGGGAAGGAAGTGCATCCGTGGATAACAAGGGAAATCAGGGATAGTATCAAAACAAAAGATGAAGCATACAAATTAGCCAGAAAAAGCAGCCTACCAGAGGACTGGGAGAAATTCAGAGTCCAGCAGAGGAGGGCAAAGGGCTTAATTAGGAAAGGGGAAATAGATTATGAAAGAAAACTGGCAGGGAACATAAATACTGACTGCAAAAGCTTTTATAGATATGTGAAGAGAAAAAGATTAGTTAAAACAAATGTGGGTCCCTTGCAGTCAGAAACAGGTGAATTGATCATGAGGAACAAGGACATGGCGGACCAATTGAATAACTACTTTGGTTCTGTCTTCACTAAGGAAGATATAAATAATTTGCCGGAAATAGCAGGGGACCGGGGGTCAAATGAGATGGAGGAGCTGAGTGAAATCCAGGTTAGTCGGGAAGTGGTGTTAGGTAAATTGAATGGATTAAAGGCCGATAAATCCCCAGGGCCAGATAGGCTGCATCCCAGAGTGCTTAAGGAAGTAGCCCCAGAAATAGTGGATGCATTAGTGATAATTTTTGTAAACTCTTTAGATTCTGGAGTAGTTCCTGAGGATTGGAGGGTAGCTAATGTAACCCCACTTTTTAAAAAGGGAGGGAGAGAGAAAAGGGGGAATTACAGACCAGTTAGTATAACATCGGTGGTGGGGAAAACACTAGAGTCAGTTATTAAAGATGGGGTAGCAGCACATTTGGAAAGTGGTGAAATCATTGGACAAAGTCAGCATGAATTTATGAAATGTAAATCATGTCTGACGAATCTTATAGAATTTTTCGAGGATGTAACTAGTAGAGTGGATAAGGGGGAACCAGTGGATATCTCGACTTTCAGAAGGCTTTCGACAAGGTCCCACATAAGAGATTAGTATGCAAACTTAAAGCACACGGTATTGGGGGTTCAGTATTGATGTGGATAGAGAACTGGCTGGCAGACAGGAAGCAAAGAGTAGGAGTAAATGGGTCCTTTTCAGAATGGCAGGCAGTGACTAGTGGGATACCGCAAGGCTCAGTGCTGGGACCCCAGCTATTTACAATATATATTAATGATTTAGACGAGGGAAATGAATGCAACATCTCCAAGTTTGCGGATGACACAAAGCTGGGGGGCAGTGTTAGCTGTGAGGAGGATGCTAGGAGGCTGCAAGGTGACTTGGATAGGCTGGGTGAGTGGGCAAATGAATGGCAGATGCAGTATAATGTGGATAAATGTGAGGTTATCCACTTTGGTGGCAAGAACAAGAAAGTAGACTATTATCTGAATGGTGGCCGATTAGGAAATAGAAACATAGAAAATGGGTGCAGGAGTAGGTCATTCGGCCCTTCGAGCCTGCACTGCCATTCAATATGATCATGGCTAATCATCCAACTCAGTATCCAGTACCTGCCTTCTCTCCATACTCCCTGATCCCTTTAGCCACAAGGGCCACATGTCTCTCTTAAATACAGCCAATGAACTGGCCTCAACTACATTCTGTGGCAGAGAATTCCACAGATTCACCACTCTCTGTGTAAAAAAAGTTTTTCTCACCTAAAAGACTTCCCCCTTATCCTTAAACTGTGACCCCTTGTTCTGGACTACCCCAACATTGGGAACGATCTTCCTGCATCTAGCCTGTCCAACCCCTTAAGAATTTTATAAGTTTCTATAAGATCCCCTCTCAATCTCCTAAATTCTAGAGAGTATAAACCAAGTCTATCCAGTCTTTCTTCATAAGACAGTCCTGACATCCCCGGAATCAGTCTGGTGAACCTTCTCTGCACTCCCTCTATGGCAAGAATGTCTTTCCTCAGATTAGGAGACCATAACTGTACCCAATACTCCAGGTGTGGTCGCACCAAGACCCTGTACAACTGCAGTAGAACCTCCCTGCCCACTTTCAATGACAATAAATTGCAAGTATATACTTCCTTAGTAGTATAATGACAATGTTTCACATGTGGTCTACAATTAGAGCAGGTTTTTCAGGTCTTATATTCAAATCTTCAAATCAACATATTGCAACATTAAAACACTAGGGCTCAGTGGGTTGAGCAGCATCTGCGGAGGTGGGGAGAGGGGTGACGGCGCGAGAGGGGAGGAGGAGGAATTGTTAACATTTTGGGTCGAGATCCTGCATCAGGACAGAGAATGGAAAGGGAAGATAGCCAGTAGAAAGAAGAGGGAGGGATGGGCAAGGTATGACACAGGGGCAAGAGGAGGTGATTGATGGCCCAATTAAGGGTGAATGATAATTGCCACATGGAGCCAAGTGGGGGAAGTTAAGGGGTGGGAGAACAGTGTTGGTGATGCAGGGTCCTGACCCAAAACGTTAGCAATGGCTTCCCCTCCACAGAAGTTGTTCGACTGGTGGTTTGTTTTTTTGCTGTCAATCTCAGTATTGGCAGCCACTGATGTCTCCCAAACCAGTATTAATTGCCTCCGGAATTGCTTGTTCTACCTGCGTGTCAGCTTTCAGTAATTCATAATTGACACATGGGTCCCACATGAACCGGCATGTTTTGGGTGGAAGATTGCAACCATCACGTGGTCCGCACTGTTTCGACGAATGCAATTAACCCGGCGTGCACAATCAAATAAGATCAAATAGCACAATTTGTCCTTCAACTTTAGGCTGTGCACGCCATACTCAAGAAGAAGACCAGCATGTTTCAAACTTACATCATTTAAAGTTTCAATCTCCTTTGCATTTTTTCCACAGCGACACTGCCGTGTAACATCAGCAATGTGAATAATTTGCATCTAAACCCATTGTCCAAGTCTTGATGTAAATTGTGCACAGCACTGAACTCTGTGATACCCCACTTTTGTTTAACTCCAGCTCTTTTTTTTTTTTTTTAATCTCTTCATCACTTCACAATCCACCACAGTGTACTGCACATGTATTGCAGACTAATTTCGCTTAATGATCTTTGATGATATCCAATTGAAGGCCTTGTTGCACCACCCATGATTCATTCTTCCCCAGACTGCCACAATCGCAAAAACCTTCAACATGATTTTTTTTGTTGAGTTTAGTTTATTGTCACGTGTACCGAGGTACATTTAAAAGCTTTTAATTACATGCTAACCAGTCAACGGAAAGACAATACATTACAATCGAGCCATCCACAGTGTACAGATACATGATAATTGAAATAACGTGAAAAACCTTTAGTGCAAGAGGGTCTCCATTGAGGTAGATAGTCATTCAGGACTGCCCTCTGGTTGTAGTAGAATGGTTCAGTTGCCTGATAACTGCTAGGAAGAAACTGTCTCCAGTTACTTTTGTTTATATTTCTGATTCTCCCCTCTCCTACAAGAAGGGTCCTGACCCAATATGTCGCATATCTATGTCCTCCAAAGATGCTGCCTGACCCGCTGAGATACTTAAGCAATTTGTGGGGGGGGGGGGGGTTTGTGATCTGTAGTTCCTTGTGTCTCCATTTTTGATATATCCAACTGCGTAAATAGATTAAATGGCATTAATCTCAAATGGCTATTTATTTGATCTCCCTGGGAGCTCATTGGGGCTATGTTAAGGAGTATAGGAAGGAACTGCAGATACTGGTTTATACTGATGATAGACACAAAATGCTGAAGTAACTCAACGGGTCAGGCGATCTCTGGAGAAAAGGAATAGGGGAGGTTTTGTGTCGGAACGGAGACTTCAGCAGTCTGAAGAAGGATTTGACCAGCTGCTGCCTGACCCGCTGAGTTACTTCAGCATTTTGTGTTTACCTTGGGGCGATGGTACTTTAGTCAAATATTTATGACAGAACCTCAATGTTAGGGTGTGGGCTTGCAATGTGTTACATTCAGCTGATATGCTTGGCTGGACGGGGCTAAATTCCAACAAAAATTAATAGAATTACGAGGAAGAGGTTTTTGAACTTTCTGTTGACTTTCCTACTGAGATTGGCAATACATGTTCCAATCTTGGTGATAAACCAGGAAAGAAAACCCTTGCTGAGTCAACAGAAGTGATGCATAACATCTCACTCTGAGGAACTGGTAGTATGGTTTGGTGAAGCAAGTTTTACTTCCTCAGTACAGCACAGTGCTGCTCTTTTTAATTTCTTATTTAAAAAAATAGTGTCTCTCGAGTATAGATTTTACGGGCTATTTTATTTTTCCACAATGCTTATGCACATCTGATGGTGAAAGAAGATTTAGTACGGGTGTCAGGGGTTATGGGGAGAAGGCGGGAGAATGGGATTAGGAGGAAGAGATAGATCGGCCATGATTGAATGGACTTAATGAGCTGAGTGGCCTATTTATGCTCCTATCACTTATGAACACGAACCTTTGAGGGATTGGCATTATATTTTGATGAATCTATCTATGACTAAATGCCTTTATAAAACAAAGGCAAAATTTGGCAACTTAAATATCTGAAATAATATTAGAAAATGCTTGAAAACATAGCTATACAACATCACGTGGAAGGCAGACGTCCCCCTTCTGCTCAATATGCAAACATATTCAATAAAGTACATCTTCAAACTCCTTGTAGTGGATGCTATCAGCTCCAAAAAATTGCAATAGATATTTTGTTGTTGTCAGAAGATAAGCAATGGGAGCCACGAGAAAGATGCGAACAAACTCTAAATGCATCTGAGTCCATGCAGGGAAAACACAGCACTGATTAAAGATTAGCAACAGAAAGAATTTCAAGTCATGTGGTTATGGGATTAGAACAGTGCTGAAACAACTTTGTTCACTACATCAAATGTTTTACTGTTAGAGGCCATTTTCAGCTGGAATTATAGTTTAAGAATACCTTTTTTTTTTGCAGGTTTTTTGTTTTTTCAAATAATATGGGGCCTATATGAAGCATTTAATGAAAAGAAAACGAGTCCTTGGCTGTTAAAATATTACTGTGCGGTGTGGAAGCACTCTGAGATATATTGATAGGCGTAGAGTCATACAGCACAGATATAGTACCTGCGGCCAAAGTTGTCCATGCCGACCAAGATGCCCCATCTAAGCTAGTCCCATTTGCGTGCGTTTGGCCCATCTCCCTCCAAATATTTCTTATCCATGTACCTGTACAAATGCATGAGGATACTTCATTCAACTCCCTGTCTTTTCTCAGGCAAATTCAAGCATTTCTTCCACCCATTTATCCCAGTGGATCTTGGGCCAGGAACATCGCAGGAACAGTTTCCCTTCTGATATCAGGCTTCTGAACAGTCCTTCCATAAACTAAGGTACTGTCTGAATCACTCTATCCCATTGCAGACTTTGGACTTTGTCTATGGAACTGTAACGCTACAATGCTGAGAACTATATTCTGCACTCTATATCTACACCTTTGCTCTACCTATTGTACTTGACTTTGGCTTGATTGTACTTAAGTATAGTATTATCTGATTTGATTTAATAGTATGCAAAATAAAGCTTTTCATAAGTTAGAGGAGAAGAATTAGGCCATTCGGCCCATCGAGCATACTCTGCCATTCAATCATGGCTGATCTACCTTTCCCTCTCAACCCCTTTATCCTGCCTCCTTTCCAGAGATGCTGCAGTCGCCACTGAGTTATTCCAGCATTTTGTGTCTATCTTCTTTTCACTGTACCTCGGTAGACGTAACAGTAATAAACCTAGACTAAACACTTTTCCGAGTCTTCTGAGCTCACTATTTTCCTGTGTCAATATATCTAATAGAAACTTACTGCATGTTGGTGTCAAACAGAAAATGTATATTCTCATTAAATATGTAATAATTGCTGGGCAAACATCCTGTGTTTGTCTGTGTGCGTTTGTAACAGCAGAGTTATCATGGGGATATAAACAGATCTTACAATTTACTGTATATTGCTAATCTAGGGGCTCCTCAAATATAAAGTCATTTTTTCTCCCACAGCATCATGTCTGCAAATGAACATTTATCAAGTAACCCGTCAGAATGCAATAGTGTACTGGATTTACCAGCTACATTTAGCTTAGCAGTTGAAGATGGTCGGTTAATGTCTGATGAAGATACTGATGGATGTACTTCCGAGTCAACTGTTGATCCTTTATTCTCAATGAAACCTACAATAAATACAGGTATGCAGCAGGAAATTTTAATAAATGCCTTCACCAACATTGCAAATTCTACAAAAGACAAAGTTTTATAGAAAAAATGTACAATGATTAGTAAGGGTGCCATGGGGTTATGGGGTGAAGACAGGAGAATGAGGTTGAGAGTGAAAGACCGATCATCCATGATTGAATAGAAACATAGAAATTAGGTGCAGGAGTAGGCCATTCGGCCCTTCGAGCGTGCACCGTCATTCAATATGATCATGGCTGATCATCCAACTCAGTATCCTGTACCTGCCTTCTCTCCATACCCCTGATCCCTTTAGCCACAAGGGCCACATCTAACTCCCTCTTAAATAAAGCCAATGAACTGGCCTCAACTACCGTCTGTGACAGAGAATTCCAGAGATTCACCACTCTCTGTGTGAAAAATGTTTTTCTCATCTCGGTCCTAAAAGATTTCCCCCTAATCCTTAAACTGTGACCCCTTGTTCTGCACTTCCCCAACATCGGGAACAATCTTCCTGCATCTAGCCAGTCCAACCCTTAAGAATTTTGTAAGTTTCTATAAGATCCCCCTCAATCTTCTAAATTCTAACGAGTGCAAGCCGAGTCTATCCAGTCTTTCTTCATTTGAAAGTCCTGACATCCCAGGAATCAGTCTGGTGAACCTTCTCTGTACTCCCTCTATAGCAAGAATGTCAGAGTAGACTTGATGGGCCATATGGCTTAATTCTGCTCCTAGTACTTATGAACATCGTATTGTTTATTGCCATATTGTTTATGGGTTGGAAAGACAGTTTAGCTTTTGAGAAGATTTCATCCTTTGAGAAATACGCTGGAAAATTCTAAATTAAAGCCAAATGTCTTGTTCACCTCAAAAAAATGAAAATGCAGCAGTACCGGAAGTACAACAGTGTTTACTCTTAATTTCATTTTCGGTACGGATATTGTGACAGACATGCATCTGACAGGCACAAACCACAAAAATGCCAACATAGTTAATGGTGAGAAAGACTTTATAGCACTTTTGAATTCATCTAGAAATATCCAAAGCTTTCTCACTGTAGCTTTCTCACTGTGAAGGATCTCAACTTATGTATATGATTCCACGAATTTTTGACTGTCGGTTTAGCAAGAAGACCTTTCCATGTTTAAGTCCTGTCTTGTCTGAAGAAAGCTTCCTTATTGCCAAGGATTGGTAACTGCTTATTTAGCCGGGAGTGCATTCCATGTTCAATCAAGGCTAGTTCCGACACGAAACGTAACCAATTTTGAAACGTAATCTGTGGAATTATTTGCCACAGTAGGCTGTGGAGGCCGTCAGTTGATATTTTTATGGCAGAGATAGATAGATTCTTGATTAGTACAGGTGTCAGAGGTTATGGGGAGAAGGCAGGAGAATAGTGTTAGGAAGGAAAGATAGATCAGCCATGATTGAATGGCGGAGTAGATTTGATGGGCCGTATGGCCTAATTCTACTCCTATTCCTAATGACCTATCCATGTTCTCCAGAGATGCTGCCTGACCCGCTGAGTTACTCCAGCACGTTTTGTCTTTCTTCGGTGTAAAACAGCATTTGCAGTTCCTTCCTACACACTCAATCATGACTTGCCAGAAAATCGGTGGTGGACCTGGAGATAAATTGGGAAATGTTAATCTACAAGTTGCTGCTGATGTCCTTGTACATTAGTCATTGTCAAGAGCATTTATTTGTCATATATACTGACAACAGTATAATGAAATAACTAAACAAAACCAAATTCTTACTTGCTGCAGTCTAACGGGTAAACACACAGATAATATATAATAATCAAAAATACAATAAAACTAACTAACTAACCATAATAGTGCAAAAAACAAAGTAGTGTAACCAGTCCAAAGAAGACACAATCCAAAGAAGATCATAACTGTTTAGGTTAGTGTTGTGTAGTGTACAAGAGCTTGATGGTTACTGGGAAGGCTCTCTTCTCGAGACTAATGGCTAAAAACAAACATTCAGGTGCGGCAAGTTATGAAGAAACCGAAGATATACAGAAACATAGAAAATAGGTGCAGGAGTAGGCCATTCAACCCTTCGAGCCAGCACTGCCATTCAATATGATGATGGCTGATCATTCAAAATCAGTACCCCGTCCCTGCTTTCTCTCCTTATCCCTTGATTCCATTCGCCCTAAGAGCTAAATCTAACTCTCGCTTGAATATATCCAGTGAATTGACCTCCACTGCCTTCTCAGGCAGAGAATTCCACAGGTTCATAACTATGGGATAAGGATATCATCCTTACTATCAATCATTTTGAATGTAGCAGCATTTACAGAGCTTTGGTGAGGCTATACCTGGAATACTGTTTGTAGTTTTGGTCTCTTGTGACAAAACAAAAACATAGAGGGGGAGGAGAGAGGGAGAAGGGGAGGAGGAGGGAACAGAGAAATGCATAGTCTATACATAGACTAGAGTATAGACGTAGAGGCTTTAGAGCAGGGGTTGGCAACCTTGTTCTGCATTGGGGCCAGGGCCCATGTCTCTGAGCGGATGGCGGGCCACATCTATCGCCATAGTGTGACACCTGGTGTTGTTTTTCGCATTCGTTTTCACGTGTTTTTCAATTCGTTTTCGGCAGTTCCCAGGTCGGCTCGCCTGCCCCAGGACTGGCTGAAGCGCCCAGGTCATCTGCATGGCCCAGGACGAGCTGCATTTTCCAGATCAGCTCGCGTCCCCGGGACTGGCTGCAGTTCCCAGGTCGCGAAAATGAATTGGAAAAAAAACACGCCTGCGGGCTGGATGATTTCGGGTTACGGGCCGGATGTAGCCCGTGGGCCGTAGATTGCCGACCCCTGCTATAAAGAGTGTGCAGTGAAGGTAGATTGGGATGATGCCTCTGACATATGAGTATAGATTGAATTGACTAGTCCTCAGTCGTGAAAGTTTAGAAGAATGAGACTACGTATCAATGAAATGTGCGAGGGAATATAGATATCATGATATTACGTCCAGCTGCAGGGAGTAAAATCTCAGGATCGGGGTGGGGAGGGCATCTAAAAATGTAAAAAACTAAAATGGGAGCAACGTCTTCAATCAATAGGTTGTGAGGGTGTGGAATTCTCAGCCGCTGAATGCCGCTGAGGCTAAGTCAGTGAATGTATTTAAGAAAGAGATAGATAGACTTGTAGGCACAGGAGAAAATGGAGATGCTCAAAGGACTGGTTGTTATATTCCTGCTCCTTTTCCTATGACTCTAACAGCTGCAGCAATTCATGTAGGAGATGTAGGCACTCAACAGCGATGCTGACCTTACCAGAGATGCCAAATCTCCAAAAAGTGAATTAAAACAATTGGTTAATTACTGCACTGCCAGCCTGCTTTTACTCATCATCAACTCTTGGAAGATACCATAGACAATGCTGCCAAGAGGACCTTGCCAATAACCTGCAGCCTGATGCTCACTTTGGATTCTGCAAGGATCAATTAGCTCTAGTCCTGGTTCAAATTTCAGAGCGGAGGTGACGGATGCTAGCGTAAGACATATGATCACGTGTGTTCCAAGAAGAAGACCACCGTGGTGAAGCAGGCAGAGGATGTTGGCTGGCCAGCAGATGGAGCGGCACAATGGCTGAGAAAGCGGAGCAAGGCTGCAGCCAGGGCAGACCAGCCGTCGTTGACTCCCAACAGTCAAGGGCCGTGTGGTGACTGTCCCTGCACCAGTATCCCCACATTAAAAGATGTTGCTCACAGGTGTCCACCTGAAGGGACGTAGCTCTTGCAAAGTCTCTGATTCCAGGAACGGCCTCTTTAACCATGTCAAGACCCACATAAATCACCGGTCAGGCGGACCATCATACTCGACTTTGTGATTGCAGATTTGGTGATGATGATAGATAACCCTAGAAATATTAGTGGTGGAAAGAAAACAATGGAAGAACTTCACTAGCCACTCTTAAAGCTTCCTATAAAAATTGCTCTGATTTGCCCAGATCTCAGTCGTCTTGAATTTAACAATGTTCAGAAGTAAAACTCATAGCTGTTATAATCGAGTACAGCAGCATAGCTGAACTGAAGGTTATAACCAAGTGATATTTGTATTGAAATTAGTCAGAAAGAACTGTGTTCTAATCCCATACTTTCCTATCTCAGTAGATTTTTCTAATTTACATTGCAGGTATTATACTTTGACACATAATGCTGGGGTAACTCAGCGGGACAGGCAGCATCTCTGGAGAGAAGGAATGGGTGACGTCTCGGGTCGAGACCCTTCTTCAGACTTTTGTTGAGGGTGTGGATCTGGCGTCAAAAATATTTGTTGAGAGTGTAGATCTGGCGTCGAAAAAACCTTTCCAGCATTTTGTGTCTACCTTCGATTTAAACCAGCATCTGCAGTTCTTACCTACACATATTATACTTTCACAACTTTGAATACTTTGAATCGCCTAAGGCGTCTTTAGCTAATAGAGAGAAGGGTGTGTTTGTCGTTCTTAATATAGCTACTAGTTTCCAATGTTTGGAATAAACATTATTTTCCTTGGGTGTTCTTGAATCAATGTTAAAGAAAATGCACAGTGATAAAAGAGAAAATTTCTGAAGTTAAAGATAGCTACATTATCACAAGTACAAATGGGGCAGCCAACTGGGTCCTGGCCCTGAGTCTTATGCAGTTTATTTCTGAGCTTTTGAAAAGTTAAGCATGGAAAAAAACACTAACGTTTAATTTTATTCCTCGAGTCTTGTTTCTAAGCTTCCCTTTCACACCAGGCTTCTTTGATTGTTAGCTGATCCCATAAGTGTGTATTTTTCATGCCAAAACGTCTACTGCCAATATCAACAGACTATTTCCCCGTAAAGTTCCTCACGCCCACACCCTGTCCTGTCCTTACAAGGCGTGTTCCTGCAGAAGAAAGATAAAGAAGCCGTTGAATAACGATCAGGAGCTACAGTAGAACATAATATCATAAGAAGTAGGAGCTGGGGTAAGTTATTCAGCCCCTCAAGCTCTCTTTGTCATTCACAGCATCTTCAATCTCAATGCCATTTTCCTGACATATCCCCACAACCCTTAATTCCTTTAAAGCTAAGACTTCAATTGATTTTTGTTTTGAATGGAATCAATGATTGAGCTTCCGACGTCATTCTGGAGCATAGAATTACAAAGATCCACCCAACTCTGAATGAATCCGAAGTGGATAGGGGAGAACCAGTGGATGTGGTGTATCTGGACTTCCAGAAGGCTTTCGACAAGGTCCCACATAAGAGATTAGTATACAAACTTAAAGCACACGGCATTGGGGGTTCAGTATTGATGTGGATAGAGAACTGGCTGGAAAACAGGAAGCAAAGAGTAGGAGTAAACGGGTCCTTTTCACAATGGCAGGCAGTGACTAGTGGGGTACTGCAAGGCTCAGTGCTGGGACCCCAGCTATTTACAATATATATTAATGATCTGGATGAGGGAATTGAAGGCAATATCTCCAAGTTTGCGGATGACACTAAGCTGGGGGGCAGTGTTAGCTGTGAGGAGGATGCTAGGAGACTACAAGGTGAATTGGATAGGCTGGGTGAGTGGGCAAATGTTTGGCAGATGCAGTATAATGTGGATAAATGTGAGGTTATCCATTTTGGTGGCAAAAACAGGAAAGCAGACTATTATCTAAATGGTGGCCGACTAGGAAAAGGGGAGATGCAGCGAGACCTGGGTGTCATGGTACACCAGTCATTGAAAGTAGGCATGCAGGTGCAGCAGGCAGTGAAGAAAGCGAATGGTATGTTAGCTTTCATAGCAAAAGGATTTGAGTATAGGAGCAGGGAGGTTCTACTGCAGTTGTACAGGGTCTTGGTGAGACCACACCTGGAGTATTGCGTACAGTTTTGGTCTCCAAATCTGAGGAAGGACATTATTGCCATAGAGGGAGTGCAGAGAAGGTTCACCAGACTGATTCCTGGGATGTCAGGACTGTCTTATGAAGAAAGACTGGATAGACTTGGTTTATACTCTCTAGAATTTAGGAGATTGAGGGGGGATCTTATAGAAACTTACAAATTTCTTAAGGGGTTGGACAGGCTAGATGCAGGAAGATTGCTCCCGATGTTGGGGAAGTCCAGGACAAGGGGTCACAGCTTAAGGATAAGGGGGAAATCCTTTAAAACCGAGATGAGAAGAACTTTTTTTACACAGAGAGTGGTGAATCTCTGGAACTCTCTGCCACAGAGGGTAGTCGAGGCCAGTTCATTGGCTATATTTAAGAGGGAGTTAGATGTGGCCCTTGTGGCTAAGGGGATCAGAGGGTATGGAGAGAAGGCAGGTACGGGATACTGAGTTGGATGATCAGCCATGATCAAATTGAATGGCGGTGCAGGCTCGAAGGGCCGAATGGCCTACTCCTGCACCTAATTTCTATGTTTCTATCCATGTTCGCCAGAGATGCTGCCTGACCCGCTGAGTTACTCCAGCACTTTGTGTCTCTCTTTGGTATAAGATAGCATCTGCAGTTTCTCCCCCCCCCCCCCCCCCCCCCACTGGCCAGCAATATTGGAATTAGTGGAGAGGTGGAATATTGCGTTGGGGGTACAGTGAAAAGCATTTGTTGCGTGCTTGTTGCCTACTCCTGCACCTAATTTCTATGTTTCTAAGGATCCCGACCCAAAAACATCACCTATCCAGGGACCTCATCTAGACTCTTCATCCTGGGGAAAACATACTCCTGGCATTGTACCCTGTAAAACATGAAGAACTTTGTATGCTTCTGTCTGACGCTGTGTTTTAATCATTACTCTTTTGCCCAAATCCTAGTTTAATAAAGGCCACAAACATTAATTTATCTAATTAGCTGATAGTTCTTCCAATGAAGCTCAGAAATACATTATGCTTTACTGCAATGCTTCACCATGGTCCAGCCAACCATCAAAAGTCCCATTTAATGTTTTCATATAAGAATAATTAACTTATGTGAAGACTAGCCTCTGTATTGTAACCTTTCTTTGTTATTATAAAGATTTATTTTCTACCAGACAATTGATTATAATTCGTCAAAGGACAAAGTGCTGGAGTAACTCAGCAGGTCAGTGAGCATCTCTGGAGAACTTGGGTAGGTGACATTTCGGGTCGAGACCCTTCTTCAGCCAGAAGTACAGTCTCAACGCAAAATGTCACCAATCTATGTTGGCCAGAGGGGCTGTCTGACTTGCTGAGTTACTCCACCACTTTCCCTTGTAACCGCAGGAAATGCTACACTTGTCACTTTACCTCCTCCCTTGACTCCATTCAAGGATCCAAGTAGTCTTTCCAGTGTGGCGGAGGTTTACCTGCACCTTCTCCAACCTCATCTGTTGCATCCGCTGCTCTAGGTGTCAGCTGCTCTACATCGGTGAGACCAAGCGTAGGCTTGGCGATCGCCTCGCCCAACACCTCCGCTCGGTTCGCAATAACTAACATGATCTCCCGGTGGCTCAGCACTTCAACTCCCCCTCCCATTCCGAATCTGACCTTTCTGTCCTGGGCCTCCTCCATGGCCAGAGTGAGGCCCACCGTAAATTGGAGGAGCAGCACCTTATATCTCGCTTGAGCAGTTTACACCCCAGCGGTATGAATATTGAATTCTCCAATTTCAGGTAGTACCTGCTTTCTCCTCCCCTTCCCAGCTCTCCCTCAGCCCACTGTCTCTGCCTCTTCCTTTCTTCTTCCCGCTCCCCCACCCTCACATCAGTCTGAAGATGGGTCTCAACCCGAAACGTCACCTATTTCCTTCGTTCCATAGATGCTGCCTCACCCGCTGAGTTTCTCCAGCATTTTTGTCTACCTTCGATTTTCCAGCATCTGCAGTTCCTTCTTAAACATGCTGAGTTACTCTAATATTTTCTGTCCTTTTGTGTACTAACCATCATCTGCAGTTCTTTGTTTCTACTGATTATAATTCCTCACATTTGAGTTGCCTTTAACTTAATTTGGGCAATGATAAAAGTGGCTTGTAGCCGGCACATCAGTCCATGGTTCCCTATTTCAGTAAGCTTATCACTCAATGACATTAGACACAAGGAACTGCACACGCTGGTTTACAGAAAAAGACACATCGTGCTGGAGTAACACAGCAGGTCAGGCAGCATTCTGGAGGACATGGCTAGGTGACATTTTTTTAATACAATTATACAATTATTTATTGTCATTTGAACCTCAATGAAGTTCAAACAAAATTTGGTTGGGTCCCTTTAGACTTTTATTGAATGGCTAGAGCAAAGTGTATTTCTGTTCCTTTTATCGGTTACGAACAGTTAAGTTATTCTTGTGCTGTCACTAGATCTGTTACCAACATAGAAAGGATATGTCATAACCCCACATGCAGGGTGGATTAAAGGATTAATGTTTTATTTAATGCTTTTGGAAGCCCTGCTTGAATTTTGAGTGAAAAAAAGACACAAAGTGCTGGATTAACTCATCATCAGGCATCAAGTAGTCAAAACCATACTACCGGTGTGGAACAGCTCTGTCACAATGGTCCTGTACCACCTTGCTCAAACAGTTCACACAGTGAACAGAAGTGTCAGGTAACTGCTGGTGGCAGGCAGAGTGAAACTTCCTCTGTATCTCTGGAGAACATGGATAGGGGACGTCGCCGAAAGCTGGAAGAGAGGCAGGACAAACTCTGCTGGGTGATAGAAGAAGACTGAAGAAGGGTTTCGGCCCGAAACTTTGCCTATTTCCTTCGCTCCATAGGAGCTGTATGGGAATTTCATTTCACTGTGCCATCTGGCACATGTGATGAATAAATCTATCTTGTATCTTGTATGCTGCTGCACCCGCTGAGTTTCTCCAGCATTTTTGTGTACCTTCTGCTGGGTGATAAATTGATAGGGTAGGGGGGGGGGGGGGGGGGGGGGCGTTGATAGGCAAATGGTGGACAAAGGCCAGAGTTGAAAAGACAGAAGGTGTGAGACGAACGGATTGAAGAGTTGCAAATTGTGAAGCTAGAGAAGGAATGTGTGGAGGGGGAGGGGGAGGGGGAGGGAAGAAATAGGTATGAGTCCTGGTGGGGCACAATGGAATTTGGGGGCGGTAGATTCAGGGAGGAAGAATGGAGAGGGGGAGGGCTTTGTAGTGACCTAAAATTGGAGATTTCAATGGTCGTACCATTGAGTTGTTAGTTACGTAAGTGGAATAAGATGTATTGTTCCTCCATTTTAGGTGTGGCTTCACTCTGGCAGTGGAGGAGGCTTAGGACAGAATGGTCAGTTTGGGAATGGTAAAAGGGGTTAAAAAGCCAATCGGAAGATCCCATAGATAGACACAAAAGGCTGGAGTAATTCAGCGGGTCAGACAGCATCTATGGAGAAAAGGAATAGGTGACATTTCGGGTCTGAAGAAGGGTCTCGACCCGAAAAGTCACCTTTTCTTTTTCTTCAGAGATGCTGCCTGACCCGCTGAGTTACTCCAGCTTTTTGTGTCTATCTTCGGTTTAAACCATCATCTGCAGTTCCATCCTACACAGGAAATCACATAGGCCTTGGTGGACTGTGTGCTAGTGTTTGGTGAAACAGTCGCTGAGTCTGTGCATGGTCACGCCGATGTACAGGATGCAACATCGGGAACACCGGATGCTGTAGATGAAGTTAGCGGAGGTGCATGTAATCCTCTGTCTCACTTGGAAAGACTGCTGGGGAACCTGGATGCGGGCAAGGGAGGGGGTACAGAGATAGGTGTTACATCTCTCCCATACTTCACTGCCACCCCCTCCACCCCCACTACAATCAGTCTGGGGTGTCGAAAGGGATAGTGGAGGATTGAGTTAAAGGGAAAGGGTTTCTTAAATGTGTGAGCGTAGAGACAGAGGTGTGTAAAATGAGGGTAGAAGCAATAGGTAGCAAGGTGAAAAGTAAAAGTGGCAGGCAGACAAAACCAGGGCAAAAATCAAAAAGGGCCACTTTTCAACATAATTGTATAAGGGGTAAGAGTGTTGTAAAAACAAGCCTGAAGGCTTTGTGTCTCAATGCAAGGAGCATTCGTAATAAGGTGGATGAGTTGAATGTGCAGATAGCTATTAATGACTATGATATAGTTGGGATCACGGAGACATGGCTCCAGGGTGACCAAGGCTGGGAGCTGAACATCCAGGTATATTCAATATTCAGGAGGGATAGAGAGAAAGGAAAAGGAGGTGGGGTAGCGTTGCTGATTAGAGAGGAGATTAACGCAATGGAAAGGAAGGACATTAGTTTGGAGGATGTGGAATCGGTATGGGTAGAGCTGCGAAACACTAAGGGGCAGAAAACGATGGTGGGTGTTGTGTACAGGCCACCTAACAGTAGTAGTGAAGTTGGAGATGGTATCAAACAGGAAATTAGAAATGCGTGCGACAAAGGCAAAACCGTTATAATGGGTGACTTCAATCTACATATAGATTGGGTGAATCAAATTGGCAGGGGTGCTGAGGAAGAGGATTTCTTGGAATGTATGCGGGATAGCTATCTAAATCAACATGTAGAGGAACCAACGAGAGAGCAGGCTATTTTAGACTGGGTATTGAGTAACGAGGAAGGGTTAGTTAGCAGTCTTGTTGTACGTGCCCCCTTGGGCAAGAGTGACCATAATATGGTTGAGTTCTTCATTAGGATGGAGAGTGACATTGTTAATTCAGAAACAATGGTTCTGAACTTAAAGAAAGGTAAATTTGAGGGTATGAGACGTGAATTGGCCAAGATTGACTGACAATTAATTCTAAAAGGGTTGACGGTGGATATGCAATGGAAGACATTTACAGACTGCATGGATGAACTACAAAAATTGTTCATCCCAGTTTGGCAAAAGAATAAATCAGGGAAGGTAGTACATCCGTGGATAACAAGGGAAATCAGGGATAGTATCAAAGCGAAGGATGATGCGTACAAATTAGCCAGAAAAAGCAGCATACCGGAGGACTGGGAGAAATTCAGAGACCAGCAGAGGAGGACAAAGGGCTTAATTAGGAAAGGAAAAATAGATTATGAAAGAAAACTGGCAGGGAACATAAAAACTGACTGCAAAAGTTTTTATAGATATGTGAAAAGAAAGAGATTAGTTAAAACAAATGTAGGTCCCTCAGTCAGAAACAGGTGAGTTGATCATGGGGAACAAGGATATGGCGGACCAATTGAATAACTACTTTGGTTCCGTCTTCACTAAGGAAGACATAAATAATCTGCCGGAAATATCAGGGGACCGCGGGTCAAAGGAGTTGGAGGAATTGAGTGAAATCCAGGTTAGCCGGGAAGTGGTGTTGGGTAAATTGAATGGATTAAAGGCCGATAAATCCCCAGGGCCAGATAGGCTGCATCCCAGAGTACTTAAGGAAGTAGCTCCAGAAATAGTGGATGCATTAGTAATAATCTTTCAAAACTCTTTAGATTCTGGAGTAGTTCCTGAGAATTGGCGGGTAGCAAACGTAACCCCACTTTTTAAGAAGGGAGGGAGAGAGAAAACGAGGAATTACAGACCAGTTAGTCTAACATCGGTAGTGGGGAAACTGCTAGAGTCAGTTATTAAAGATGGGATAGCAGCACATTTGGAAAGTGGTGAAATCATTGGACAAAGTCAGCATGGATTTACAAAAGGTAAATCATGTCTGACGAATCTTATAGAATTTTTCGAGGATGTAACTAGTAGCGTGGATAGGGGAGAACCAGTGGATGTGGTGTATCTGGATTTCCAGAAGGCTTTCGACAAGGTCCCACATAAGAGATTAGTATACAAACTTAAAGCACACGGCATTGGGGGTTCAGTATTGATGTGGATAGAGAACTGGCTGGCAAACAGTAAGCAAAGAGTAGGAGTAAACGGGTCCTTTTCACAATGGCAGGCAGTGACTAGTGGGGTACCGCAAGGCTCAGTGCTGGGACCCCAGCTATTTACAATAGGAGACTGCAAGGTGACTTGGATAGGCTGGGTGAGTGGGCAAATGTTTGGCAGATGCAGTATAATGTGGATAAATGTGAGGTTATCCATTTTGGTGGCAAAAACAGGAAAGCAGACTATTATCTAAATGGTGGCCGACTAGGAAAAGGGGAGATGCAGCGAGACCTGTGTGTCATGGTACACCAGTCATTGAAAGTAGGCATGCAGGTGCAGCAGGCAGTGAAGAAAGCGAATGGTATGTTAGCTTTCATAGCAAAAGGATTTGAGTATAGGAGCAGGGAGGTTCTACTGCAGTTGTACAGGGTCTTGGTGAGACCACACCTGGAGTATTGCGTACAGTTTTGGTCTCCAAATCTGAGGAAGGACATTATTGCCATAGAGGGAGTGCAGAGACGGTTCACCAGACTGATTCCGGGGATGTCAGGACTGTCTTATGAAGAAAGACTAGATAGACTTGGTTAATACTCTCTAGAATTTAGAAGATTGAGAGGGGATCTTATAGAAACTTATAAAATTCTTAAGGGGTTGGACAGGCTAGATGCAGGAAGTTTGCTCCCGATGTTGGGGAAGTCCAGGACAAGGGGTCACAGCTTAAGGATAAGGGGGAAATCCTTTAAAACCGAGATGAGAATAACTTTTTTTCACACAGAGAGTGGCGAATCTCTGGAACTCTCTGCCACAGAGGGTAGTCAAGACCAGTTCATTGGCTATATTTAAGAGGGAGTTAGATGTGGCCTTTGTGGCTAAGGGGATCAGAGGGTATGGAGAGAAGGCAGGTACGGGATACTGAGTTGGATGATCAGCCATGATCATATTGAATGGCGGTGCAGGCTCGAAGGGCCGAATGGCCTACTCCTGCACCTAATTTCTATGTTTCTATCCATGTTCGCCAGAGATGCTGCCTGACCCGCTGAGTTACTCCAGCACTTTGTGTCTCTCTTTGGTATAAGCTAGCATCTGCAGTTTCCCCCCGCCCCCACAGGCCAGCAATATTGGAATTAGTGGAGAGGTGGAATATTGCGTTGGGGGTACAGTGAAAAGCATTTGTTGCGTGCTAACCAGTCAGCGGAAAGACAATACATGATTACAATCCGGCCATCAACAGTGCACAGATACATGACAAAGGGAATAATGTTAAGTGCAAGATAAAGTCCGATTAAAGATAGTCCGATGGGACTCCAATGTTTAACTTGACATTGTGTTCAGTTCAGCACAGACATTGGGGACTGAAGGGCCTGTTCCTGTGCTGTGCTGTTCTATGTTCTTTGTACAATCTTGATGAGTTTTGGGTGAGTCTATGAGGCTCTCTTGTACACAGTCTTGAGAGCACAGCTAGAACTATAACCACAGAAAGACATTGTGAAACCTGCCTACCTTCTTGAATATTCTCCTGTATAATCATCGATTGGCTACCTGCCAACTTATAAGAAGGGCAAAAACGAAACACCTCCCCCAACTGATAAACATAATGGAGTCCAAATATCTGCTTCATTGCCATGACATGTCCTTGGCACATCTAGTAAAGATATGTCAGAGGAGCGGGAACAACTGCAAGTGAAAAGTGTTGAGTATGCAGTAGAGTTATTACACTTTGGAGATCACCACTAATAAATGCCTGTAATTTGGTTCTGATAATTTGGAAGCCTGGGTGTTTGATTCCGGTTTTGTGATCCTCATTAGAATGGATTTGAACATGACTCATGAACTCAGCCATCTGCTGCTTTAATCTGCTCTTCCATACGGGCAGTGTTCTCCCGACCCCAGCAGAGTCTTTATTTACATGTCTACTTGGGATAACGAAATCAGTCCGATTCGTAAGCGCGTCAGAGGTTACGGTGAGAAGGCAGGAGAATGGGGTTGAGAGGGAAAAATAGATCGGCCATGATGGAATGGCGGAGTAGACTCAATGGGCCGAATGGCCTAATTAGGCAAGGGCTTGGCTCGTTGCCACAGCACCGAACATCTGGAGAGGTTGCCGCAGAGCCCGGTCCATGCCAGTGGAGGGAGTTGGACCAAAGGCTGGTAAGCGCACTGGCAGTGGGAGGCAGTTATATAGTTATACAGTTCAATAAGATCTTGCGAGGGCTTGAGCTAAAGCCGAGAGGTTGAGCAGTCCATGACTTTATTCCGTGGAGTACGGGAGTCTGAGCAATGACCTTAAAGGGGTAATTAAAATTAGGTGAAGCCCAGATCGGATGAATACACATCATTCTATTTCCCCCAGTATTGGGGAATATATAACTTGAAGGGACAGGTTTAAAGTAAGAGAGGAAAGGTTTAATAAGAACCTAAGGGACAACGTTTTCGCACAGAGGGGTGGTGGGTAAATGCAATATACTACTGATTATCAGAGGAAATAGCATATTCCATATACCCACCACCCTCTGTTAAAACGTTGTTCCTCAGGTTCCTATTAAATCTTTCCGCTCTTATCAGAGGAAGTAGTTGATGCAGTATTTAAAAGTCATTTGGACAGGCACGTGGATGTGAAAGGTTTGGAGCGGTACGAGCCAAAACCGAAACTAGGACTCGCTTTGGTGGGGCATCTTCGTCAGCATGGATGTTAGGATGAAGTACCTGTTTCTATGTTTGATGTCCTCATGAGACTCTAATTTTGGAATCAGTGCTGCGTGTGATGACTCTTTGAAAGATCTTTAATTTGATCTGGTTGGGCAAGATACCAAAAGACATCCAATACTTAAAGAACATTCTAAAATAGCTGTACCTTTTTAGTGGAAATTGGAACTGGGTTGAGTGTCGACTTTCATGGTTGGGAACTTGATTTTCATTAACATAGTCATAGAGTCTTACAGCATGGAATCAGGCCTTTGGCCCAACTTGCCCACATCAGCCAACATGACCCATCTACTCTCGTCCCACCTGCCTGCGATTGGCCCATATCCCTCTAAATCTGTCCTATCTATGTACCTTTCTAAATGTTTCTTAAAACGTTGCGACAGTACCTGACTCAACAACCTCCTCTGGCAGCTCGTTCCATACGCCTACCACCCTTTGTGTGAAAGATTTACCCCTGGAGCAGATATTGGAAGGGAATGTTTCTTTGCTGCCAAATAAACTCCTCTTGACAACCTGAAGATGCGTGGAAAATGACAGCAACAGCATGCGAGTAGAAAAAATATAACATCACCTTATGGGCGGATTCAGTCTTTTTCAAGATCTCACCTGTGAATTATTTCGGAGAGCCAACATATATAACTTTAAATTGCTGTCCTGGTATGCACCTATTTTGATTATATAATTAGCATTATTTTGCCATTAAAAATAATACGGTGTACAGATCACTGCAGTATAGCAGTCACGAGAACCATGCAAGAAAAGGTCATGCATTTCTGAAACAGTCAGGCTTATGAAACTGCTTATAATTATGGACTAGCGATCATATCACATTTCCTAGCGATTCCTCATCAACGAGACATGCATACTAACTCGTGACAAACACAAAAACAATTCCGTGCTACTCTAGGACCCCTCGACACAGTTAACAAGGAGGAGTGTTTCAGCACAGCAAATTCAGTTCCTTCCATCCAGTGATGCCGCCTGTCCCGCTGAGTTACTCCAGCATTTTGTGTCTATCTTCAGTTCCTCAAATTTGACTTCCAAAATAAAAATCTGAATAATGGAGGGATATGGATTGCTGCAGGCACAGGAGATTAGCTTAGTTTAGTTCATTTTAGATTATAGTCACGTGTACCGAGGTACAGTGAAAAGCATTTGTTGCGTGCTAACCAGTCAGCGGAAAGACAATACATGATTACAATCCGGCCATCAATAGTGCACAGATATGTGACAAGGGGAATAATGTTAAGTGCAAGATAAAGTCCGATTAAAGATAGTCCGAGGGTCTCCAATGTTTAACTTGACATTGTGTTCAGTTCAGCACAGACATTGTGGACTGAAGGGACTGTTCCTGTGCTGTGCTGTTCTATGTTCTTTGTACAATCTTGATGGGTTTTGGGTGAGTCTATGAGGCTCTCTTGCACACAGTTTTGAGAGCACAGCTAGAACTATAACCACAGAAAGACATTGTGAAACCTGCCTACCTTCTTGAATATTCTCCTGTATAATCATCGATTGGCTACCTGCCAACTTATAAGAACGACAAAAACGAAACACCTCTCCCAACTGATAAACATAATGGAGTCCAAATATCTGCGTCATTGCCATGACATGTCTTTGGCACATCTAGTAAAGATATGTCAGAGGAGCGGGAACAACTGCAAGTGAAACGTGTTGAGTTTGCAGCAGAGTTATTACACTTTGGAGATCATCGCTGATAAATGCCTGTAATTTGGTTCTGATCATTTGGAAGCCTGGGTGTTTGATTCCGGTTTTGTGATCTTCATTAGAATGGATTTGAACATGACTCATGAACACAGCCATCTGCTGTTTTAATCTGCTCTTCCATACGGGCAGTGCTCTCCCGACCCCAGCAGAGTCTTTATTTACATATCTACGGGATAACAAAATCAGTCCGATTCGTGAGCGCGTCAGAGGTTACGGTGAGAAGGCAGGAGAATGGGGTTGAGAGGGAAAAATAGATCGGCCATGATGGAATGGCGGAGTAGACTCAATGGGCCGAATGGCCTAATTAGGCACGGGCTTGGACCGTGCCACAGTACCGAACATCTGGAGAGGTTGCCGCAGAGCCCGGCCCATGCCAGTGGAGGGAGTTGGACCAAAGGCTGGTAAGCACACTGGCAGTGGGAGGCAGTGCAAGGTCCTGCAGCAGACTGGGACTCGATCCAGGGGCCCAACGAGCCGAAGCTGTACCCCAACCACGGGTCCGGCTCGCCCACCGCGGGACCAAGAACTTGCTCAGAGAAGGATGGCACCGAGCCCGGCTACCGCTCGCCCTGTGGACAGGGATTCGGAGAGGAGGTAGAGGTCGACGGCGATGGCGGCGGATGCTGGACAAAGGACCAGGCAAGAAGAACCAGTGAGGGGGGTCTTAGCTACTGCGCCCTCATGGTTGGCTGTGGAAGGCACCCACTGGGGAACAAGGGCTGAAGAGGGCCAGGCATGGAGTGGGACATGGGTTCGCGGGACGACAGAAATAGAGGCGTCGGCTGAAATGGGCCCTTGTGGCCAGCTGTAAAATGGCGCCAAAATAGCGCCTCTTGAATCTGGACTCAGTGGGCCGCTCTGTACATTTTGTACTGACTGGGAGTGGGGGGATGGGGATTGTGCTCATGTATGGGGATTCCCTTGCTGAACTGTCTGCAAAAAATGTATTCCATTGTACCCAGTACACGTGACAATAAAGAAACCATTGAAGCATTGACGTCTTATGGTCTAACCTGGGAATGTGTTGCAAAGTTGCCCCAGGTCAGCCACTGACGCAACCGGTTCTCACCCACCATAGAGGCTGAGCAACTTATTTCCTCAATATAAACAGGAGTTCTGTTCTACCAACAGGAAAGATTAAGCTTTGTCTGCCCCAGTTAGACCCATCTTTGTCTATTCAGCCCATCACAGCAAATATTACATCCTTGCAAGAAACATGGTTTGGTGGATAAAACTTTCCTGAGTCACGCTGTTGTCAGTTTAGGTCTCATTTATGAGCAGACAATTAAGACTGCTTTCGATTGAGTATGACTTGGAGCTATTTTGGATGGGGTGCTAAACTTGGACTGTACGTGCCTTATCAGGCGGGTGAGATATCTTATGGCATTATTTCAAAGGTCTTATGCCAGTATTTCAAAGAAGAATTGAGGATTCTCTCTAACATATGTGTCTCTTTTCTAACACCACTGAAACGGATAACTTGGCCCTTACTTCATTGATCTTTCTGGATCTTGCCATGGGCTAAATATTTAATTGTTAGTAAGTTTATCAGGCGCCACAAATAAAGGTAATGGGTCTTAAGAAGCAGCACAGTGGTGCAGCACAATGGTAGAGTTGCTAGCTCACAGCACCAGAGACCTCGTTTCGATCCTGACCTTGGGTGCTGTCTGTGTGGAGTTTGCACGTTCTCCCATGTCTGCGTGGATTCCATCCAGGCACTCCAGTTTCCTCCCACATCTCAAAGATGTGCGGGTATTTAGGTTAATTGGCCTCTGAAATTGCCCCTCGTATAACTGCCTCCCACTGCTAGTGCGCTTACCAGCAATGAAAGAGCGGGATAACATAGAACATGTTTTCAGGGTTGATCGATGGCCGATGGGCCGAAGGGCCTGTTCCAATGCTGTATCTCTAAAACGAAGCCATTTACTCAGCATGGAGCCATTTGCTGAATTTTAACACCAGGTTTGCATGTGCTAGCTTCTGGAAGACCTTTCTGTAATCTGTATCAATAACTTTAATGTCTCACTGAGTTTCTTGATTTAAGAAGGTAACTGTAGGGCTGTGTTTCTGAAGCGCTGGTGATCCAAACATGTTTATCATTAGAAAGATAACAAAGCTAATATATTTAATGACAGTCTGTAAATATATAGAAAGTATCAATGACCCTTTTAGCTGAGTTATCTAGGATCATATATCTACAGTTATTTATAGAAGTAAAATGATTCACATATGTCAAAAGGACATCGTCGTGATTGTATAACAAGCTCAATCGTCCTTCACTTGAAAGACTAACGTTTCAACTTTCCAGCGAGAAGTTCCACGAAGCAATTTGTCTCCATTCCTTTTAAGATTGGAAATATTTTCTAAACCAGACCAGAATAGATTGAGTCTGAAGAAGGGTCACTCATTTCTTCTCTCCAGAGATGCTGCCTGTCCCGCTGAGAGACTCCATCAGTTTGTGTCTATCTGCAGAATACATTGTTGGAGTGAATGGGACATTGATTGGTGCTGTGGGAATGGAGAAATCAGATGGTTCCTCTATTAGTTTGAAGGTAAACATGTACAATAAAGAATACACATGCATATTTGTATTAACATTCAAATTACTATTAAAAATATCTCCCATATCACAAGACAAATTCCAAAGTCTAAATGCAATTGTGGCAAAATTAATGATTGGCTAAACTATGCACTGATGAAGAAAGTAAGAGCTGTTCCAAATAGAACAATGCTTTTCACTGCACCAGAACCAAACCATTTTACTGTTATTTAGGTGCTAGTGTATCTAATTTCTTCCTCCCTTGTAGAATGTGGAAAATGTGTGGTAATATAATGTAAAATATTGCAGATGCCAAAAGTCTGAATTAAAAACAGAAAATCCTGCAAATGTTCAGTATTGATGTGGATAGAGAACTGGCTGGCAGACAGGAAGAAAAGAGTAGGAGTAAACGGGTCCTTTTCACGATGGCAGGCAGTGACTAGTGGGGTACCGCAAGGCTCAGTGCTGGGACCCCAGCTATTTACGATATATATTAATGATTTGGACGAGGGAATTGAATGCAACATCTCCAAGTTTGCGGATGACACGAAGCTGGGGGGCAGTGTTAGCTGTGAGGAGGATGCTAGGAGGCTGCAAGGTGACTTGGATAGGCTGGGTGAGTGGGCAAATGCATGGCAGATGCAGTATAATGTGGATAAATGTGAGGTTATCCACTTTGGTGGCAAAAACAGGAAAGTAGACTATTATCTGAATGGTGGCCGATTAGGAAAGGGGGAGATGCAACGAGACCTGGGTGTCATGGTACACCAGTCATTAAAAGTAGGCATGCAGGTGCAGCAGGCAGTGAAGAAGGCGAATGGTATGTTAGCATTCATAGCAAAAGGATTTGAGTATAGGAGCAGGGAGGTTCTACTGCAGTTGTACAGGGTCTTGGTGAGACCACACCTGGAGTATTGTGTACAGTTTTGGTCTCCTAATCTGAGGAAAGACATTCTTGCCATAGAGGGAGTACAGAGAAGGTTCACCAGACTGATTCCTAGGATGTCAGGACTTTCATATGAAGAAAGACTGGATAGACTCGGTTTGTACTCGCTAGAATTTAGAAGATTGAGGGGGGATCTTATAGAAACTTACAAAATTCTTAAGGAGTTGGACAGGCTAGATGCAGGAAGATTGTTTCCGATGTTGGGGAAGTCCAGAACAAGGGGTCACAGTTTAAGGATAAGGGGGAAATCTTTTAGGACCGAGATGAGGAAAACATTTTTCACACAGAGAGTGGTGAATCTGTGGAATTCTCTGCCACAGAAGGTAGTTGAGGCCAGTTCGTTGGCTATATTTAAGAGGCAGTTAGATGTGGCCTTTGTGGCTAAAGGGATCAGGGGGTATGGAGAGAAGGCAGGTTCAGGGTACTGATTGTGGATGATCAGCCATGATCATATTGAATGGCGGTGCAGGCTCGAAGGGCCGAATGGCCTACTCCTGTACCTATTTTCTATGTTTCTATGTCTATGTTTCATAAGTCAAGCAGTTGTTGTAGAGCAGCAGAGCCCGAGGGCTCTGCCACTGTAAGGCAGCAACTCTACCGCTGTATCACCGTGCCGACCAAATAAATGAATTTATTCGTTTGAAGAAGTTCAGCATTAAGCAAAAATCAAAGTGTTGGAAGATCTCGGGTCAGGCAGCATCTATGGAGGGAAATGGCCAGATGATGTTTTGGTCAGGACCCAACTTCAGCAATAGGTAGCAATTGTTCAACTATTGAAAAGATTAAAAAAAATTAAGTTACATTTTTATTGCTTGTTGAATGGAAAATACATTTTACTTTTTGTGGAGCACAATCTTTGAAATCCCAAAGCTCCAACTTCAGTTATATCAAAGCCTCTCGAGTGAAAGTGCAAGCACGCTATCTGCTGGCAGATCACCGCCAATACCGCTCATGATGCATCCCCGAGGGATTATGGGAGATTGGCCCATAGAGCTGTTCCTATGGTGAATTTGAAAACAATGGCCTTAGCCTACTTCTATTATGGTGCAGGTAGCTCCATCTGTCTTGGAATAGATGACACTGCATTTGTCTCTTCTGAGCCTCAGAGTAAACTTGTTGGTGACACAAGAAGTTGCAAAAGCTGGAATCTTGAGCAAAGCACAAAGCGCTGGAAGAACTCAGTTTGCAAGGCAGCATCTGCGGAAAGATGGGACACATGACGTTTTGGGCCAGGACCCTTCTTCAGAGTCTGAAGAAGTGTCCCGACCCAAAATGTCTTCTGTCCAGTCCCTCCATAGATGAAGAAGGGTTTCGGCCCGAAACATCGCCTATTTCCTTCGCTCCATAGATGCTGCTGCACCCGCTGAGTTTCTCCAGCATTTTTGTGTACCTCCATAGATGCTGCCTGACCTGCTGTGTTTCTCCAGCACTTTGTGTCTTTTTCACAATATTGGTATTAGTTTATCATTGTCATGTGTACTGAGATAGAGAGAAAAACTTTGTTTACATGTTACCCAGTGAAATCATACCATAGATGAGTCCAATCAAGTCATACAAAAGTACAAAAGGCAGTGCAAAGAGAAAAAGAGTGCAGAATATAGTGTTACAGCATTAAACCATTGCAGCTACAGAGAAATCTGCGCAGATGATAAAAAAGTGCAGGGGCTGTAATGTGGTAGGTTGGGAGATCGGGTCAACACCCTTGGCTTATGAGAAGACCTGTATACTCTTAGCCTATTTATTGTCCTTAACTGATCAGTTGGTCCATAAGTATTTCTTCCCCATTTATCTTTAAACCTTAAAGGAGTCTAACTTCAACTTTAACCTTAAAGGAGTCTAACTTCAACCACAAGTGGTCCAATTGAGCATAAATCCTCATTCAATGACACAGGGCATTGAGCACAAATACAGAACCAATCCTAAGTTTGCTGCCTTACAGCGCCAAAAACCCGGGTTTGATCCTGACTACGGGTGTTTGTCTGTATGGTGTTTGTACATTCCTCCTGCGACCTGCGTGGGTTTTCTCAGTTTCCTCCCACACTCCAAAGACGTACAGGTTTGAAGGTTAGTTGGCTTGGTATAAATGTAAAATTGTCCCTAGTGTGTGTAGGATAGTGTAATGTGTGGGTATTGCTGGTCGGCGAAGACTCGATAGGCCGGGAGCCTGTTTATGCGCTGTATCTCTAAAGTAAACTAAACTAAGCAGAGAGCAGTGCTTGAATTTAGATAGTTGAATTACTCAATGGATGAGCGCTTTGAGCCAACAAGGGATCTATGAGATCAATTGAATACTGCCATTTTGCCGTTTCAGAATTTGGAGTCAGTGTGGTGTTATAGAACTATCGGGTATACTTAATATTGCATTTACTGTGCAAATGTATAAAACCTTTGCACTGATTTTCTTTATTTGGGTTGTTGATCCTTTGATAAGTCACATTTATCCATGGTTGAGCTATTGTATTCGTCAGAGGAGCCATTATTCACTGTAACTACTATTATAAATGCAATATACAATAGCTTTCATAGCAAAAGGATTTGAGTATAGGAGCAGGGATGTTCTACTGCAGTTGTACAGGGTCTTGGTGAGACCACACCTGGAGTATTGCGTACAGTTTTGGTCTCCAAATCTGAGGAAGGACATTATTGCCATAGAGGGAGTGCAGAGAAGGTTCACCAGGCTGATTCCTGGGATGTCAGGACTGTCTTATGAAGAAAGACTGGATAGACTTGGTTTATACTCTCTAGAATTTAGGAGATTGAGAGGGGATCTTATAGAAACTTACAAAATTCTTAAGGGGTTGGACAGGCTAGATGCAGGAAGATTGCTCCCGATGTTGGGGAAGTCCAGGACAAGGGGTCACAGCTTAAGGATAAGGTGGAAATCCTTTAAAACCGAGATGAGAAGAACTTTTTTCACACAGAGAGTGGTGAATCTCTGGAACTCCCTGCCACAGAGGGTAGTCGAGGCCAGTTCATTGGCTATATTTAAGAGGGAGTTAGATGTGGCCCTTGTGGCTAAGGGGATCAGAGGGTATGGAGAGAAGGCAGGTACGGGATACTGAGTTGGATGATCAGCCATGATCATATTGAATGGCGGTGCTGGCTCGAAGGGCCGAATGGCCTACTCCTGCACCTAATTTCTATGTTTCTATGTTTCTATATCTGAGAAAATCATTTTCACACAAAGGGTGATGGTTGTATGGAACAAGCTGCCAGAGGAGGTAGTTGAGGCTGGGACGATCCCATCATTTATGAGACAGTTAGAGATGTGCATGGATAGGGCAGGTTTGGAGGGATATGGACGAAATGCAGGCAGGTGGGACCAGTGTGGCTGGGACATGTTGGCCGGTGTGGGCAAGTTGGGCCGAAGGGCCTGTTTTCACACTGTATTACACTATGACTATGAAAATAAAATCTCCGTCTTGTTCAAAACGATGAATCAAAATAGTGGATTAAAAATGAAAACAGTGTACAGCGAATTGGATCTATTACTTTAAAATGTCTTAATGAAATGAGATAAAACCTTGTAGTTGCTTCTGTTTTACCTTGCCGTGCATTTGTATAGGACTGCTGGTACTCCCAGTATCAGTGACTTTGAATCAATTAATTGACGCAGGTTTGTTTTGCAGTTGTGAATAGTAATGTCAGTATTTCATTGATAGTTTGACCTCAGAGGTCTCGAAAAAATAGAAACAATCTCAGCAAGGTTTAAACTGCCAATGTTCAGCACATTATGAGGTGTAAATGACAATCCCACCTGCTAACGAAGAAAGAATACTGAATAGCATGAACTCATTGGGCAACACATCCATGTTGTTTGGGTACAAAACTTGAAAAATAGTTTTGTATCTTTATGGTGCAGCAATAGATTATTATTATTATTATTATTAACACAGATGTTCTGATTTATATTCTTCCAACTTCCTTTAATAACCGCAGTTTACATTTATAGGGCACCTTTCACGAAAACATTTCAAGGAGCACTGTAGTATGTGAGGAGTGTGGCGGCACCCGGTGGTGAGGCCACTTGCTATGCGAACCCTCGGCAGTCGGGGGTAGGGTCACGTGACTGGGCAATGGCGGGGAGGAGTTGTCACGGGGTATAGGGGTGTGTCCTAGTAGATATAACGAACCCCGGGTCAACCTTCCCTCTTCCTCTTCCTCTCTCTTCGCGTGAGTGTCCTGCCACCTCAGGAAGAGCTCAGCTCGAGCCCACAAGGCAACAGCCTCGCAGCAGCAACAATTACTTTTGTGTTAGACGACTAAACATGCACGTATATCTAACCTCTAATGCCTGAATAAAGAAACCGTTTATTCATGACATTTGGTGCCTCTACATTGCTGACCAAACGGATATTTTGGATTTCCCGATGCATGCAGCCGACCACCCACCTCTACCGTGGTGACCTGATGTCTGCAGCCGGCAGCCCAGCTCAGCAGTGATTACCGCTATGGATGCAGCCGTCAACTCTGCGCGGCACCTGGATGCCGCCTTGGGCCCCGCCGTCGTGATCGGTCCGCTCGACTCCTGCCAGTAACGTGCTTCCCGTCTGTGCCTGTGTCGGCCGCCCAGTTCGCATCTGGGATTCGCCTCAGAAGGCTGCCAAAATGGTCGCCGCGGCTGCTGCCCACATGGCCGTCATGGTCGACTGCCAAAATGGCCGCCCGGACGCAACGTTTCTAGTTCCGGGTGCGGAGGTCCACATTTTGCCCCGTCGGAGGGGGCCGATGCTCAACCTGCTTTGAACGCCATCAACAGCCCCACCTTCAGGCCGAATGGTGCTCTGCGGTCTGACCGCCATCAACAGCGCCATCTCTGGTCGGATGGTGTCACTTCAGCCTCCAGTTTCAAGCACAGCTTCATCTCATCGTACATTGGACAATTCGAACTTTGGTTTCCTGTCCTACCCTACTTGATTGGACCATAGAACTTTCAGCATCCGTCCACTTTGGACATCGCTCTATGTTTGCTCACTGTAGTTTTTTTTCATTTTACACTGTAATGACCTAGCGAGTGGAAGTAAGTAATCTCATTGCATTGGTGCCCTGGATGGCAAATATCCTTCAAGCAGTCTCACTGGCTATCCAGTCACCAACCTCATTCCCTTTTGTGAGATCTTGTTGCACACAGTTGCACACAGTATGTTTTCCTAAGCCACAGCAATGACTTTAGCAGGTATATAATCCGTACCAAAGTTGCGAATAAAGGTTTCTGTGTAATGGGTTATTTCTCCTTGTTTCTATCAGTTTGTACTGCAGCTTGAATAACACCGAGAGGAAAGATGAAAATAATCTTTCCTTTTAATACCCTTCAGTCCTGTTGTGTTTGATAAATCACCAGATTCAGACAACAGAGATTGATTCACTCAGTAATTTGTTACATTACTAAATAAGGCACGTATCCCTGAATATCCTCGAATGCACTCGCAAACCCTGAGTACACAGCAGAGCACGCTGCAGGATGTTTTAACATACACTCACGTAAACCCACATGCACTCGCAAACTCATCAGAACACGCCACAGGATGTTTCGTTCTTGATCACATGGCACCCTTATACCCTTTAACCCTTACACTACAAGTCCTCCCTGCCTTTCTATCTCCCATACTGATTAGTTTAGTTTAGTCTAGAGATAGAGCGCGGAAACAGGCCTACGGCCCAACGGGTCCACACCGACCAACGATTTCCGCATGTTAACACAATCCTACACACACAGAGCACAATTTACATTTATTCCAAGCCAATTAACCTACAAACCTGTGCATCTTTGGAATGTGGGAGGAAACTAAACTCGGAGGAAACCCACGCGGTCACAGGGAGAAGGTACAAACTCCGTACAGACAGCACCCGTAGTCAGGATCGAACCCGGGTCTGGCGCTGCAAGTGCTATAAGGCAACAACTCTACCACTGCGTCACCGTGCCGATTCTGCTACAATACCATCTTCTACTTGGAGCCTTAGGTAGGACCAATCTCATTAGGTAGGACCAATCTACAGCAAGATTCTCGCTGTAATAAAGAGCTGAAACTCTTAACGTGCCAATGCTCACCACATTTGACAGTACCAATTCATTTCTCTAATGAAGATCTCAGAGCAAATAAATGGAATTACAAATTACAGGCAACCTGTTTGATTTACAATATTTTGAAGTGACTTAAGTGGGATTTCAATAATCCTGAATATCACAAAGACAAGTCAAATCAAATGGAACTGCAAGTTGTTGATTGCTTTGTGCTCCCATTTGTTTTGTCAATGACATTTCCTGAACAATAAACAGCTTTATTATTAACTCTGGATTATATTCAACAATAGGAAATTAAGATGAATAAATTGCCAGTGGGCCCACATGCACGTTGACTGTCAAGCATGAAGCTTTTGCCATGTCACGACACATCTTCGTGCCTGCCGTTTAATATGGCCTCGCTTGAGGCTTGCACAGGAAACTGGCTTTAAAGTGCAATAATCATAGTTTACACAAGAATGATGTGAGTACTCATTAACTCTTCTCAATAGTTGAATTTTTTAAACTGATATTTGTGTCCAGGACAAAGAACTAATAAATTGCACTTGGAGTCAGAAATGGCCAATGAAAACTTGCAACCTCCTTAATCGATGTCCCATACTCCCTAGTACTAACAAAGTATGACAGGGAAACCCTCTTAAATCTAAACCCCAGGGCAAACGGAGACTTTTTAAACTCTGTACTTACTGATCCAGCATGGCCAGCAGAGATCAGCAGAAGCTGCTGCAACAACAATGGGAGCTCGGCTGCAAGGAAAACCCGGAGAAAACATCGAGGGAAGCGGGGGGAGGATTCGGAATAGGCTGAAAGCCCAAGCCTTTCGTCCACCTCTGCCCAGCATTCTTCTGGCGAATGTCCAGTCCCTGGAAAACAAGCTGGATGACCTCAGGGCGAGGGGCAGATTCCAGCGGGACATAAGGGACTGCAACATCCTCTGCCTGACTGAAACATGGCTGACCTCGCTGATTCCGGATCAGGTAATCTGCCCAACCGAGTCCTTCACTGTCCACCGTGCTGACAGAACAGAAGCATCTGGGAAATCCAAGGGTGGAGGAGTCTGCTTCATGACCAATAACAACTGGTGCAACCCTGGAAATATCAAGATGCTTTCCCGTTCCTGCTCGCCGGACCTGGAGCACCTGACGATCTCATGCCGCCCATTCTACCTTCCCCGGGAGTTCGGCTCAGTGATCGTCACAGCCGTCTACATTCCACCGCAGGCGGACACCGACATGGCACTATCGGCCCTACACGATGTGCTATGTCGACATCAAAACAAGTACCCGGATGCGGCTATGGTGGTGGCTGGAGATTTTAATAAATCAAATCTCAAGAAGGTCATGCCGAACTTCTACCAACACATCACGTGTGCCACCAGGGGGGAGAGAACTTTGGACCACTGCTACACACCATTCAGGAAAGGCTACAAGGCCGTTTCACTCCCTCCCCTAGGAAAATCTGACCACGCTGCCATTATCCTGTTGCCGGAGTATAAACAGAGGATAGTTCGGGAAGCGGTAGAGACGAGGGATGTAAAGCGGTGGTCCGACCAGTCAGAGGCCATGCTGCAAGATGCACTGAGTGATGTCGACTGGAATATGTTCGAAGCAAGTTCCAGTGACGTCAGTGAGTTCGCGGAAGCAGTCACGGACTTCATCGCAACAGTAAGCGACAACATCGTCCCCACGGTAAGGGTAAGCACCTTTCCGAACCAAAAACCCTGGGTAGACAGGTCTGTTCGTGTGGTCCTGAATGCTCGCACCGCTGCCTACAACTCGGGCCTGGCATCAGGAAACATGGACGTCTACAAGGCAGAGTCCTACCGACTGCGAAGGGCGGTGAAGGACGCAAAGAGAAGGTACAGAGACAAGATGGAGTTACAGATAGAAACATAGAAATCAGGTGCAGGAGTAGGCCATTCGGCCCTTCGAGCCTGCACCGCCATTCAATATGATCATGGCTGATCATCCAACTCAGTATCCCGTACCTGCCTTCGCTCCATACCCTCTGATCCCCTTAGCCACAAGGGCCACATCTAACTCCCTCTTAAATATAGCCATATGAACTGGCCTCAACTACCCTCTGTGGCAGAGAGTTCCAGAGATTCACCACTCTATGTGTGAAAAAAGTTTTTCTCATCTCGGTTTTAAAGGATTTCCCCCTTATCCTTAAGCTGTGACCCCTTGTCCTGGACTTCCCCAACATCGGGAACAATCTTCCTGCATCTAGCCTGTCCAACCCCTTAAGAATTTTGTAAGTTTCAATAAGATCCCCTCTCAATCTCCTAAATTCTAGAGAGTATAAACCAAGTCTATCCAGTCTTTCTTCATAAGACAGTCCTGACATCCCAGGAATCAGTCTGGTGAACCTTCTCTGCACTCCCTCTATGGCAATAATGTCCTTCCTCAGATTTGGAGACCAAAACTGTACGCAATACTCCAGGTGTGGTCTCACCAAGACCCTGTACATCTGCAGTAGAACCTCCCTGCTCCTATACTCAAATCCTTTTGCTATGAAAGCTAACATACCATTCGCTTTCTTCACTGCCTGCTGCACCTGCATGCCTACTTTCAATGACTGGTGTACCATGACACCCAGGTCTCGCTGCATCTCCCCTTTTCCTAATCGGCCACCATTTAGATAATAGTCTGCTTTCCTGTTTTTGCCACCAAAATGGATAACCTCACATTTATCCACATTATACTGCATCTGCCAAACATTTGCCCACTCACCCAGCCTATCCAAGTCACCTTGCAGTCTCCTAGCATCCTCCTCACAGCTAACACTGCCCCCCAGCTTAGTATCATCCGCAAACTTGGAGATATTGCCTTCAATTCCCTCATCCAGATCATTAATATATATTGTAAATAGCTGGGGTCGCAGCACTCAGCCTTGCGGTACCCCACTAGTCACTGCCCGCCATTGTGAAAAGGACCCGTTTACTCCTACTCTTTGCTTCCTGTTTGCCAGCCAGTTCTCTATCCACATCAATACTGAACCCCCAATGCCGTGTGCTTTAAGTTTGTATACTAATCTCTTATGTGGGACCTTGTCGAAAGCCTTCTGGAAGTCTAGAAGCCACTGGTTCTCCCCTATCCACGCTACTAGTTACATCCTCGAAAAATTCTATAAGATTCGTCAGACATGATTTACCTTTTGTAAATCCATGCTGACTTTGTCCAATGATTTCACCACTTTCCAAATGTGCTGCTATCCCATCTTTAATAACTGACTCTAGCAGTTTCCCCACTACCGATGTTAGACTAACTGGTCTGTAATTCCCCGTTTTCTCTCTCCCTCCCTTCTTAAAAAGTGGGGTTACGTTTGCTACCCGCCAATCCTCAGGAACTACTCCAGAATCTAAAGAGTTTTGAAAGATTATTACTAATGCATCCACTATTTCTGGAGCTACTTCCTTAAGTACTCTGGGATGCAGCCTATCTGGCCCTGGGGATTTATCGGCCTTTAATCCATTCAATTTACCCAACACCACTTCCCGATTAACCTGGATTTCACTCAATTCCTCCAACTCCTTTGACCCGCGGTCCTCTGCTATTTCCGGCAGATTATTTATGTCTTCCTTAGTGAAGACGGAACCAAAGTAGTTATTCAATTGGTCCGCCATATCCTTGTTCCCCATGATCAACTCACCTGTTTCTGACTGCAAGGGACCTACATTTGTTTTAACTAATCTCTTTCTTTTCACATATCTATAAAAACTTTTGCAGTCAGTTTTTATGTTCCCTGCCAGTTTTCTTTCATAATCTATTTTTCCTTTCCTAATTAAGCCCTTTGTCCTCCTCTGCTGGTCTCTGAATTTCTCCCAGTCCTCTGGTATGCTGCTTTTTCTGGCTAATTTGTACACATCATCTTTCGCTTTGATACTATCCCTGATTTCCCTTGTTATCCACGGATGCACTACCTTCCCTGATTTATTCTTTTGCCAATTTTTTTGTAGTTCATCCATGCAGTCTTTAAATGTCTTCCATTGCATATCCACCGTCAACCCTTTTAGAATTAATTGCCAGTCAATCTTGGCCAATTCACGTCTCATACCCTCAAAGTTACCTTTCTTTAAGTTCAGAACCATTGTTTCTGAATTAACAATGTCACTCTCCATCCTAATGAAGAACTCAACAATATTATGGTCACTCTTGCCCAACGAGGCACGTACAACAAGACTGCTAACTAACCCTTCCTCATTACTCAATACCCAGTCTAAAATAGCCTGCTCTCTCGTTGGTTCCTCTACATGTTGATTTAGATAACTATCCCACATACATTCCAAGAAATCCTCTTCCTCAGCACCCCTGCCAATTTGATTCACCCAATCTATATGTAGATTGAAGTCACCCATTATAACTGTTTTGCCTGTCGCACGCATTTCTAATTTCCTGTTTGATACCATCTCCAACTTCACTACTACTGTTAGGTGGCCTGTACACAACACCCACCAGCGTTTTCTGCCCCTTAGTGTTTCGCAGCTCTACCCATACCGATTCCACATCCTCCAAACTAATGTCCTTCCTTTCCATTGCGTTAATCTCCTCTCTAGCCAGCAACGCTACCCCACCTCCTTTTCCTTTCTCTCTATCCCTCCTGAATATTGAATATCCCTGGATGTTCAGCTCCCAGCCTTGGTCACCCTGGAGCCATGTCTCCGTGATCCCAACTATATCATAATCATTAATGGCTATCTGCACGTTCAACTCATCCACCTTATTACGAATACTCCTTGCATTGAGACACAAAGCCTTCAGGCTTGTTTTTACAACGCTCTTATACAATTATGTTGAAAAGTGGCCCTTTTTGATTTATGCCCTGGATTTGTCTGCCTGCCACTTTTACTTTTCACCTTGCTACCTATTGCTTCTACCCTCATTTTACACCCCCTGCCTCTCTGCTCTTGTACCCATCCCCCTGCCACATTAGTTTAAATCCTCCCCGACAGCACTAGCAAACACTCCCCCAAGGACATTGGTTCCATTCCAGCCCAGGTGCAGACCGTCCTGTTTGTACTGGTCCCATCTCCCCCAGAACTGGTTCCAATGCCCTAAAAATTTGAATCCCTCCCCCTTGCATAATTTTTCAAGCCACGTATTCATCTGCAATATCCTCCTATTTCTACTCTGACTGGCCCGTGGTACTGGTAGTAATCCAGAGATTATTACCTTTGAGGTCCTACTTTTAAGTTTATCTCCTAGCTCCCTAAATTCATCTTGTAGGACCTCATCCCTTTTTTTACCTATATCGTTGGTGCCAATATGCACCACGACAACTGGCTGTTCACCCTCCCCCTCCAGAATGTTCTGCAGCCGTTCAGTGACATCCCTGACCCTTGCACCAGGGAGGCAGCATACAATCCTGGAGTCTCGTTTGCGGCCGCAGAAACGCCTATCTATTCCCCTGACAATTGAATCCCCTATTACTATTGCCCTTCCACTCTTTTTCTCCCCCTCATGTGCCGCAGAGCCACCCATGGTGCCATGAACCTGGCTGCTGCTGCATTCCCCTGATGAGCCATCTCCCTCAACAGTATCCAAAATGGTATACCTGTTTAGGAGGGAGATGACCGCAGGGGACTCCTGCACTACCTGCCTATTGCTTTGCTGGCTATTGGCCACCCGTTCCCTTTCTGTCCTCTTACCTTTTACCTGCGGTGTGACCAACTCGCTGTACATGCTATCCACGACTTTCTCAGCATCGTGGATGCTCCAGTATGAATCCAGCCGCAGTTCCAATCGTTCAATGCGGTCTGCCAGGAGCTGCAGCTGGACACATTTCCTGTAAACGTAGTCACCAGGGACACCGACCATATCCCTGATCTCCCACATGTTGCAGGCTGAGCAAACCATGGGGCCAATCTCCACTGACATATCTTACTCCCAAATTAACTCTATATTAAATATTAAAAAACACAAAACTTTATCCTTTAAACTTTACTAATAAATACTAATAAATATTGTACACTCAACTCCCAGAATCCTTAACTCCCAGAATCCTTAACCTGAAGGCAGAAATGTAAAAATGTAAACCCGGTCCTATTCCACCAATTAGAGGGTTCCACCAGACTCCTTCTCTGGAACGTTGTCGATTTTGGTGTAATTACAGCGCAGGTACTCCTCCCCTCGCACCAACGGCTCCCTGGGCCTCCAGGGAGCAGCAGGACACCAGAAGCCTGTGGCAGGGGCTACGGATTGTAACCAACTACCGGAGCACCCCTCCCTCATCCGCAAGTGCCGGCACCTCCCTAGCTGATGACCTGAACTCCTTTTACGCTCGTTTCGAGAGGGGCAACACCACTCCAGGTCTGCTGACTATCGACAATACCGCCAGCGGGCTGGCTACCGAAGCTGAAGGGAGGAATGTGCACACATTCTCGCTGTCCGAGCACGACGTGAGGAGGGCTCTGACACGGGTGAACACGAGAAAAGCTGCAGGCCCCGATGCAGGCCGAACGCACTATGGGAACTTCACTTGCCCCCCTGCTGGAACTATACATCAGGAGGTGCAACTCCAGAGCCAACAATATCATGAGAGACCTCTTCCACCCCTGCAACGGACTGTTCCAGCTGCTACGGTCAGGCAAACGCCTCCGTTGCCATGCGGTGAGAGCGGAGAGGTTGAGAAGGAGTTTCTTCCCAGAGGCCATTCGGACTGTAAACGCCTATCTCACCAGGGACTAACTCTACTGAACGTTTTTCCTTCCATTATTTATTATGTAAAAGAATATGTGTGTTATGATTGTGTTTATAGTTTGTTTCGTTGTTTGGTTGTTTGTCTTTTGCACAAAAGTCCGCGAGCATTGCCACTTTCATTTCACTGCACATCTCAAGTTCAAGTGAGTTTATTGTCATGTGTCCCTGTATAGGACAATGAAATTCTTGCTTTGCTTAAGCACACAGAAAATAGTAGGCATTTACTATAAAACAGATAAATGTGTCCATATACCATGATATAAATATATACACACATGAATAAATAAACTGATAAAGTGCAAATAGCAGAAAGTGGTTATTAATAATCAGAGTTTTGTCCGAGCCAGGTTTAATAGCCTGATGGCTGAGGGGAAGTAGCTATTCCTGAACCTGGTTGTTGCAGTCTTCAGGCTCCTGTACCTTCTACCTGAAGGTAGCAGGGAGATGAGTGTGTGGCCAGGATGGTGTGGGTCTTTGATGATACTGCCAGCCTTTTTGAGGCAGCGACTGCGATAAATCCCCTCGATGGAAGGAAGGTCAGAGCCGATGATGGACTGGGCAGTGTTTACTACTTTTTGTAGTCTTTTCCTCTCCAGGGCGCTCAAATTTCCGAACCAAGCCACGATGCAACCGGTCAGCATGCTCTCGACTGTGCACCTGTAGAAGTTAGAGAGAGTCTTCCTTGACAATCCGACTCTCCGTAATCTTCTCAGGAAGTAGAGGCGCTGATGAGCTTTTTTAATAATTGCGTTAGTGTTCTCGGACCAGGAAAGATCTTCAGAGATGTGCACCCCCAGGAATTTGAAGTTCTTGACCCTTTCAACCATCGACCCGTTGATATAAATGGGGCTGTGGGTCCCCCTCCTACTCCTTCCAAAGTCCACAATCAGTTCCTTGGTTTTGCTGGTGTTGAGGGCCAGGTTATTGCGCTGGCACCATATGGACAGTTGCTCGATCTCTCTTCTGTACTCTGACTCATCCCCATCAGTGATACGCCCCACAATAGTGGTGTCGTCAGCGAACTTGATGATGGAGTTCGCACTGTGGTTCGCTACGCAGTCATGGGTATAGAGTGAGTACAGCAGGGGGCTGAGCACGCAGCCTTGAGGTACTCCCGTGCTGATTGTTATTGAGGCTGACACATTTCCACCAATACGAACAGACTGTGGTCTGTGGACGAGGAAGTCGAGGATCCAGTTGCAGAGGGATGCGCAGAGACCCAGTTCTGCGAGTTTGGTAACCAGTTTGGAGGGGATGATTGTGTTAAATGCCGAGCTGTAATCAATGAATAACAGCCTGACATATGAGTTTTTGTTGTCCAAGTGGTCCAGTGCGGAGTGGAGGGCCAGCGAGATCGCATCCACCGTTGATCTGTTGTGGCGGTACGCGAACTGCAGTGGGTCCAGGTTTTTGTCGATGTAGGAGTTGATTTGCTCCATGATCAACCTCTCAAAGCACTTCATCACCACCGGCATTAGTGCTACTGGTCGATAGTCATTGAGGCACGTCACCTTACTCTTCTTGGGCACCGGTATAATTGATGCCCTTTTAAAGCAGGTGGGGATCTCAGACCTCAGAAGTGAGAGGTTGAAAATGTCCGTAAAAACTCCCGCCAGTTGGTCCGCACAGGTTTTTAGAACACGGCCGGGTATACCATCAGGACCAGGTGCTTTTCGGGGGTTCACCCCTCTGAAGGATTTCCTGACATCGGCCTCTGTGACTGAGACTGAAATGCCATCACAGCGAATGGGGGATCGGGAAGGCACATCAGTATTCTCCCTGTCAAAGCGTGCGTAAAACGCATTGAGCTCGTCAGGGAGTGATGTTACACCGGCATTCCAGCTGCCTCCTGGTTTTGCCTTGTAGGAGGTGATTGCATTCAGACCCTGCCACAGCTGCCGAACATCTGTCTCGTCCTCCAGTTTGGAGCAGAAGTCCCTTTTGGCCTTTTTGATGGCCTTACCAAGGTCGTATCTGGTCTTCATGTAGGCCACTGTATCGTTGGATGTGAATGCCCTGTGTCTGGACTTCAGGAGAGTGCGGATCTCAAAGTTCATCCAAGGTTTCTGATTGGGAAACACTCGGAAGGTTTTTGTAGGGATGCAGTCCTCCACACATTTCTTTATGAAGTCTGTAACGACTGTGGCATATTCGTTCAAGTCCGTTGCCGAGTCCTTGAACATTGCCCAGTCTACAGACTCCAAACAGTGCTGGAGTTGTTCTTCTGCCCCCCCCGACCAGCTCTGTGCTGTCCTCACTTCTGGGGGTGCGCTCTTTAATTGCTGCTTGTAGGCAGGAAGAAGCAGCACCGCGGTATGGTCGGATTTACCGAAGTGAGGGCGAGGGATAGAGCGATAGGCATTCTTGATGGTGGTGTAGCAGTGGTCGAGGGTGTTAGGTCCTCTGGTGCAGCAGGAGACATGTTGGTGGAAGTTGGGGAGTGATTTCTTGAGGTTCGCCTTATTGAAGTCCCCAGCAATGGTGGTAAATGCCTCGGGGTAAGACGTCTGGTGTTTGTTGACAAATAAACTTGACTTGACTTGATAGAACGTTGCAATCATTGCCTGATATTTGTCTAAATGCTCTGTGCCAACAATGTTAAAACCATGCACAAGACGTAACAAAATTGGTGACCCCGTCGATCCTTTGCCATGGATCCTGTGCCTCGTATAAGAAATTGGAAGCCATCTTTTGAACATCAATAGGACACAAAGTGTTAGAGTAACTCATTGTGTCAGGCAGCATCTCTGGAGAACATGGATAGGTGATGCTTCCGGTCAGGACCCTCTTCAAACCTCTATTGGGGTCTGCTCCCCTTTGACAGTCAATGTTATGGTTGAACATATTTGAGAAGAAGCTTCAGGAGTAAATACAATGCTTGAGTGGCAATTGGGATCAGGTAGGGGTCTTCCTGGGCAGATCCTTGAATTTTAAACCTGTCCTTTGCTACAGATGGCAAGAAGGGCCGCCTGAAACCTAAGGAGCTGCTGATGCTGGTTTACCAAAAAAATTGCTGGAGTAATTTAGTAGGCCAGGCTGCATATTCTAGAGAACATGGATAAACGGCATTTACGGTTGGGACCCTTCTGACTGATTGTAATAGGGGGGAGACTTGTGTAGTCCAACGGTAAATCAGCAAATTGGTGTCTGATAACATTATTTGGCAACAAGGAGGTTTCAAAAGCTATGTCGAGGCTGAGAGGTTCAACTGGAGAACCAAGTATTGAATAGACACAAACTGCTGGGGTAACTCAGCGGGTGAGGGAGCATTTCTGGAGAAAAGGAATAGGTGGCGTTTTGGGTCGGAATCCATCTTCAGACAAGTTCCGACCCGAAACGTCACCTGTATTCCTTTTCTGCAGAGATGCTGCCTGACCTGCCAAGTTACTCCAGCATTTTATGTCTTTATCTACGGTATAAACCAGCATCTGCAGTTCCTTTCTACACACAAGTATTTGATTTTGTTCCGAACATTTGCTGAACTCTCTGCATTTAGGATCTCTAATATCTTAACAGGAAATTAAATTAATTCTATCAATTGTAATGGATTTATTGGAAAACTTATTTTAGTTCCACAGTTTATGATAAAAACTTTTCTTACATGAAACAGATTTAAGAGTCAGATACACTGCATCATTCTCAGCAAGAATATTTATTTTAATAATCTGATAAATTCTATAATATCCGTTTGATGATTACTATTTCAGAAAAATGGGCAAAATGTCTTAAGATTGCATGGTTTTCAATAATAATGTTAGTTTTGTTTAAATGACACTGCCTTTGGATGTTAATGGCATAATGATATCCAGAATGGTTTCTACTTAGTCGCTGTGCTTATTAATGCAATTGTTCACTGTTTCAAAATGTTCCTTTCCATAGTGTTTATTTTTAACTATGCACGGTGGTGTGTTTTTTTGGTATGTGTTGCTTTCCATTAACTAGAACTTTGCAATGTTCATTTTAATAAGAGATCTTGATCTAGCATTGCTTCGTTGCAGTCCACCTATTGAACAAACAATCGTGCTTCACTATTCTTCTGCCTTAGGTCCCCTTCGGTCATTACACTACAATAAAACAAGCCAGAACCCACCACCATAATACAATACAAGCATATATCCATAATAACCTGCTATACAACTATGATACAATCCTTATTGAGGATACATTCTACACCCTGCAGAGCCCAGCAGTCCCGGAACTCCCTCAGGGTGCCCGTGGACAGGGCATATTCCCTTTCTAACCGCACCCGGGCACGGACATATCCCTGGAAAAGGGGCAGGCAGCCGGCTCGGGTAGAGCCTTCCACCGCCTGGCGCCTTGACCCGCGGATGGCCAGCTTGGCCAGGCCCAGGATATCTTCAGCCCTACCCTCTCCCCTACGCACAGGGTGTCCAAAGATGAGGATGGTGGGTGAAAAATGCAGCCAGAAGGCAAGGAGCACCCCCTTTAGGTATTCAAACTGTGGCTGCAGCCTGTCATGGCTGACCATGGGTGTCTCCAGGGTTGGAGGACGCCAGTGCATGACTTTGTTTAACGTGGGGAGACTGGTGTATAGACAGCCGCTACACGGTCCTTGACAGATCTGGGTCAGGATCCAGTGGTATGGAGTCGGAAACCTTTTTATAGCCTTCACTCTTAGAAACATGGTTAGGTGGCTTATAAAACAACTATAGTTGTCGTTGACAAACGACTATGACAAACTGACAAAAACTATGACAGACTGACAAAAACTCTGACAAACTGCTGCAAGCTATGTCAGAACAGCTGCTCCTGAACATTATTGGTATTTCTGCTCCTAAATTCACAACCAAAGTTCAGCGGTGAGCATTTTTAATTCAATGGTTCAATGGTACTTTATTGTCACATGTACCTAGCAGATTTCACTGAGGCTATACACAAGAGTCACCATGTTTCTGGTGCCTTCTTGCACCTTTCAAATTAAGGTTCAAGCCCCTTCTGGGCGGCACGGTGGCGCAGCGGTAGAGTTGCTGCTTTACAGCGCCAGAGACCCTGGTTCATTTCTGACTACTGGTGCTCTCTGTACGTTCGTATGTATGTTCTCCCCGTGACTGTGTGGGTTTTCCCCGGGTGCTCCGGTTTCCTCCCAAACTCCAAAGACGTACAGGTTTGTAGGTTAATTGTATTTGGTAAAAAATTGTAAATTGTCCCTAGTGTGTAGGACAGTGCGAGTGCACGGAGATTGCTGATTTTCGCAGACTCGGTGGGCCAAAGTACCTGTTTCCGCGCTGTATCTATAAACTAATCTAAACTAAACACTTTCAATACAATGGTACTTTGTTGTGACATGTAGCCAAGTACAGTGAAATTCATTTTTTACTTACAATTCATATATAGACACAATCTAATAAGAGTGTAAGAATAGCATATTTCACTGAGGCGATACACAAGAGTCGCCATATTTCTGATGCCTTCTTATATCCTTCAAGTTCAGAGATGTTAAAAATGTTAAGAGTCTGAACTTGGCCGTAAAGGCCCATTGTCCTGGCTTGTGCTTGCAAGGTCGGCCTGGCCAGGCCAGGCCATGTTGTTGATGCCTCCTCCATCACTCCACTGCAAGCCATATCCAATTCATGCAAGCTGCCCCTTTGAGCTGTGCTTGTACTTCTCCAGAACCGTTCAGCACCGACCTTTCACTTCTTTGCCTTTGTGAGTTTAAGTTCCACTGCAAAACTTTCAGTACAAAACTTTAAGCCTGCAGTGGCAAAGGTGGCACATGTCCGAGATGACACGAAACCAAAGCTCCGTAGCTTTAGTTTAGAGATACAGCGCGGAAACAGGCCCTTCGGCCCACCGAGTCCGTGCCGACCAATGATCCCCGCACACTATCCTACACATACCAAGGGCAATTTACAATTATACCAAGCCAATTAGCCTACAAATCTCTACATCTTTGGAGTGTGGGAGGAAACCGGAGATCCTGGAGAAACCCCACACAATTCACAGGGAGAAGGTACAAACTGTACAGGCAGCATCCGTAGTCAGGATCGAACCCGGGTCTCTGGCGCTGTAAGGCGGCAACTCTACAGCTGCACCATCGTGCCGGCCACTCATATCCCAAGGCAGTTACATAGATGAGCAGGGACGTTATCTTGGTGATTTGATTAATATTTACACCTCAGTGCACATCACTAAAAGAACAGGTTACCAGTCTAGCAGCATAAAGTAGATAAACCGGCTGCTACTTTTTCTAATGTTACATCTGTGAATGCACTTCAGAAGTATTTTACTCTCTGTATGTGATTTGGAACATCTTGACATCATGAAATGATGCAAATATTTTTCCTCAAAAAGTTGAACGTTTGAGCATGCACTTTTGAATTTGTGACTTCTTCCTTCATTTTGTGAAATGGAATGAAATATTTCTGTCCGGTCTTTTATAGATCTGAGAAATATACCAGCACACAGTTAAAGGTTTAAAATGTACTTTGAAACATGTTCCTCAAAATGAAGCCTTGAACCTCCCACCAATCTCCTTATCCACTTTGTTGTTGAGTAAATGATTTCTGCAACTTAACCATATCTGTTATTTGAACTAGATACCTGCAATCCTCTAGCTGCATTGACAAATAAGGGTTCCTGCACTGTGTGCAAGACATAACATTTCAGTGAGTCCTATGCACACAAAGTGCAGATCTCCCAGGTGTCTAAGATGCATTCTGTTAGATTTTATGTTGTTGGTTGAGCCTTGTAATCATTTAGCAGATCAAACAAAAAACATGAGTGCCCAACCACAGACTTCTGCATGGTCCTAGCTATGTGCGAATGGTTCAAGATTTCACAGAGGTCACCCTGACTAGTATATCAGAGACAGTGACGACTTGGTCCATCAACTCTGTGTTAGTTGATTTGCTGATTTATAATGAGCAAGCAAATCATTATCAGTTACATAACGTATTATGCTGTGAGGAAATTTAAGTCACCAGTCATAGGAACCAACCCTTATCTGGCAAAATCCTAAACATTTTCTTCAGTATTTCCTACATCTTCTTACACTATATTTTTCTCCACGACTATGAAAAAAACTGACCTCTTGAGGTTGATATTCAACTTTAATACCTAATTTTAAAGGATACCAGATCATGTGGGACCCCTTGTTCCCCGTCACCAACATGGGGGAGGGGGGAGGGGGGGCGCGGCATCACACAGGAGGGCTGATCCCCGAACACGGTGTCGGCGCTCACCCCGGAGACAGGTGCCCCCCAGAGCCAAACACCCTTTCGCCCAACGTAATATTCCACCACTCACCCATAGCCCGCAACTGCACAGGCGCGGCTCATTTCCCCTCATCTCCCAACACTCCCTCCCTCTCCTCTTCACATTCCCTCTTCTCTCTTCTCACCTCCTCCACTCCCTCCTTCACCTCCCACCTGGCCATTTTCATACTCGGAAATTAGCATCTTGTTTCCTATTGCATTTCCATTGACTTAACACAAAAGCTGTGATCAAGGACCGTCAAAAGCCCATAACTTTCTTAAAAATTAAGAGAACTGAATGATATTTTCAGTTATTATAGATTGAAGCATTCTGAAACAAATATGAAACAATCTTACTTGGATGACCTGAAATTAAAGCATATAATTAGTTAGTTACCTAATTGTAGCTGATTACAACATTCAATTACTAGATCTAAACATCTATCAATTTCTTAAGAAAAGGTTAACATTTTTAAATAACCTAAGTGTCCAAATAACATTCACCAAAGAATTCACAATATAACATGATTTTTAAATCTCATTGTCATGAATTTATAGGCCAAATGGAAGGAATTTAGTGTTTAATTCCCATAAATGAATGGCCATTTAAATCATCTTGCGAGTGGGTTTTTGAGGAACGCGATCGTTTGGAACGTTGCGGATGCAGTGATTTTGAACCCCATTTTGGGTAGGAAAAATACTGCCGGTTCGGATGGGTCCCAAGTCACCTTCGCGCAACGTGAAATTTTGATTAAAGGCATCTTAAGAAGCACTTTTTAATGTAAAAATAAACGGCATACCTTGCCTTGTCTCCTACGTGAGATCCGTCCCGTTGTCGGCGTTCACGGCTTTAGAAGGTGATTTTTAATTTACTCTAGCAATTAAATAATCCAGCGCAGTTTAAAAATAACTCCAGAGAACGAATGTCGGAGCGATTTTTCTTGAGCAACTAAACAGGCTGACGAACATCGATTTGAACAGCCTGGAGGAAACGGAATTTTAAACCCGCCCCCCTCTCAAAGGCGCCAAAGTCATGCACACGGGCAGTGACAGAACTGCAATACCGCTGAAGGTAAGTTTTGTACCGTACCTACTCACAGGCAGTTATTATTTTCAAAGTTGGCTTTATTTAAACTTTAACTATCAGTAACGTGAAATATAACATCAAATGTGAAGAAACTTGATACTAATGACCACCGAAAAACGGAGTAAGATTCTGCAAAAACTTTTGCGCTATTGTGTACCGTTTTGGCGTAGTTCCTTGATCTCACAGACAGAGAGACAAACAAGACGAGACTTTTAATAGTAGATAGATAGATAGATAGATAGATAGATAGATAGATAGATAGATAGATAGATAGATAGATAGATAGATAGATAGATAGATAGATAGATAGATAGATAGATAGATAGATAGATAGATAGATAGATAGATAGATAGATAGATAGATAGATAGATAGATAGATAGATAGATAGATAGATAGATAGATAGATAGATAGATAGATAGATAGATCTTTCCATGAAAGTGGTAGACAGGGTGATGAAGAAGGCGTTTTGCTTGCCTTCATTTAGTAAGTAAGTAAGTAATTTTTATTTATATAGCACGTTTAAATCAACTCGCGTTGAAACCAGAAAACGCCGTTCCAGTCCCGATGGTAGGCCGCGAGGAAGGGGCGAAGATGCAGCTCGGAAGGAAGCCGCCTCTCCGACCAGGTAGGGAGTGAGAAATAAAGTTTCCCCCTTCCCCTCCCCCCACCCCCCACATAAAAGAACTAGAAGACCTCCAACAAAACATTTTTAACTAAAAAAAAAAAAAAAAAAGGCTGAGCAACCATACACAACGGGGCCCCACTCCTGCAGTCCGCCATCTTATTAGTCAGGGTATTGAGTACAAGAGACTCATGTCATGTTATAGCTGTACAGGACCTTGTTAAGGTCACATTTGGAGTGCTGCGTACAGTTCTGGTCGCCCTTCTATAGGAAAAATGTCGTTAAACTGGAAAAAGCACAGAAGACATTTACGAGGATGTATAAGGGTCTGGAGGGTTTGAGTTATAAGAAGAGGCTGGATACCCATAGTATAGAAGGACAAGGCTTATAAAACATGGAGCATTGATATGAAAAAAACACAGACTTTTTACCAGGGTATGGGAGTCTAAAACTAGAAGCCATAGGTTAGTTTAGTTTAGGTTGGAGGTACAGCATGGAACAGACCATTCAGCCCACTGAGTCCACACCAACCATTGATCACCTGTTTAGACTAGTTCTATGATATGCCACTTTCTTATCCAATCCCTGCACGTTAGGGGCAATTTTTATGGAGACCAATTAACCTACAAAGCCTCAGGTCTTTTGGGATGTGGGAGGCTACGTGCTTAAGTTGAGAGTGAAAAGGTATAAAAGGGACATGAAGGGTAGCTTGATCACAGTGGGTAGTGTGTATATGGAACGAGCTGCCAGAGGTTGAGGCGGGCACAATTATGACATTCAGAAAGTTGGAGAGGTCATAAATGATAGGAGTAGAATAGTATGATTAAACGAGAACTTACCAGTTTGAAGTTTGATCTTTATTTTATGAGGAATAACGTTGAGGGATTACGTGAAGAACCCGCTAGGACGCATGCGTGTCAATCTTCAAAGCAGCGGTGTGAAATCACAGAAAACAGTAAATGAACTGAACATAGTAAGATTAGAGAAATAGGACACCAGTTGAACTTTATGATCGAGGGTGGGCGTGGAGGGCACGTAATCCCTCAACGTTACTCCTCATAAAATAAAGATCAAACTTCAAACTGGTAAATTCTCGTTTAATCTTACTATTTTACTTCGGAGTCACGTGAGTGACTACGTGAAGATTTTAAAGCTAGGAGGAAGTATGAACCATACCTAACATAGAGTTGGCAAATACCCCCGATCTGGCAATAGGTTTATTCTGAATATTTGTACAGATTAATAGTTTGACCATCCTGCAGCCGCTAGGATGTGGTCCATAAGCCTGCTGCTGAGGTATAGCGGTCCTGGTAGAGACTCAATTTCAATGTACACTCCTGTATATGCCAGACCCATTTAACCCTCTGGAGAAGATTTGTAGTGATTCCTTCTAACGAGGTTTTATGTAACTAACAATATTGCTCGTCAGAGTCTATGAGGCTCTAAGGGACCTTGACATATTGGTGTAGATGCGTGACCATACGCAACCCAAGGTCCATGGTATATGCAACATCTGGTTTGGTCTGTGTCCCTGTCTACTCTGCTTGACTACTCATAAACAAAACATGTTATTATAGCCCACAGATATGATCATTCTATCCAGTGTGGCAATGACTGGACCCGTAGTGCTGTACTCAATGCTATGGCATAACCACTAGTACGCGAGTTTGACCAAGGACAGGGATGTTGCTGGTGCCTATCGGCGAAGTGACGTAGCACAATGTTAACAACCCATATCTCTGCGTCCCTAGGCCTAGGAGGTTTTTAGTTGACGATACCCTTCATAATCTATACGTCAGAGGGTGAGACCGGAAAGAGGGGTTTATATTCTCCGCAGCCAAATGATGAGGAGGTACTTCAGGCACAGTAAATGGAATTTTAACTTGATGTTATAATCCCATAAAACTGAATTTCAATGTGTCAGTCATCCGTGCCGAGTTAAACGTGAAGAAGAATAAACAATACTTCCCATCTCCTATTCGGTTTGCTGCTATTTGGTGCTATTCCTGCAATCTGCAGTGAGCACTCCTAATGCTTATGGTTAGACAACCCGAGCCGCAGGAAACGGTCTCTCAGAGTCTGTAAGTCTGTGAATTGATTATATCATGCAGAGGATGGTTTCAACATCACAACTGAACCAGCATCTTTTTTATCCGGAAATAACCTGTGAGGTTTTATGCTCATTCCCCACATCAGCGGGAATCATGGGTATATAACCCAGGCAGGGACTATGAAACCTGGAAGCGGGAATCTTGCTGAATTTTGCAAGACCCGTCTATTGAGGCAAAATGGAGGAAGACATAAAGAACATTCCTCCCTTGTGTAGCGAGAATGCACCCTTCGCCACTAATATGCCTTGTATTTTTTGCAACTGTTGATTGAGCCTGGATGCAAGCATCTCAATCGTTAATGTTCCATCGATCCACAATGTTTTTGCATGATAATACACCAGTGCTAAATACGGTTAGGTAAAACTATCACCGGATACTTTGATTTGATTGTACCTTTGTGATTAATATATACCACCACCAAAGTGTGTCACCTTGGACTTGTGCATATCCACATGCCCTTTAATGCACAGAATGCACCTGGTGTCCATTGGCAGTTGATACCATAACTGAACGCTTGATAACTCATGCTAATCCCATCTGCCTCCGTAACTAGAGATGGTATTAGTAGATTTCCCATCTTTGGGCAATAGCATCAGTTTGGAAATGACTGAAGATTTACAGATGAGAGGCTTTTAATGGAGCAACGCTGAATACTGTTCGTCCATCATTGTGACTTTGTTAGTTTCAGCTGAGAATAGCAGAGGTCTAATATTTTGTCTCAGAGCTGATCCCAGACAAATAAATGGTTTGATTGTATCCCAATAATCAATAGTTTCAGTTGGTATCAACTTAATTTGAATTTAACTGGACGGGTGAGAACCTCAATTTCTCAAATATAGCGATGTGGCTGATAAGGCTAATTTAGTAAAATACAGTATGTTCAATATCATCCAGATTGGCCATGCCACTTATTTGTTAGCTCTGTGCAGTCGAAGCACTGATTGTAGTGATTTGGTAATAATCTGGAAACTGAAGTTAGCCCATTTTGCAACGCTACTGAGTGTATCATTGCCTCATCCAGTTAAATTTCAAATATCTTCTGTGAAAGGAAATGATCACATGGAAGTTATTCAGAAATGTCTATACTGCACATGCGGGTTGAGGCTGTTGACATTGATCAGTCCACATCCCATATTGTGAGCCTGCCTTGAAAGGCAAACTCCACCATACCTGTTGTGCTGTATAAACTAATCTTATGTTATCCCAAACCAGTGTAAATATTCAAACCAGTTTAATCCGTGTAACTTGTATCCGTGACGGGAGACGTCATCGATGTGGCTCCATACCTTTATCCGAATGGGAGGACTTATGCAACCCGACCCAGGAGCTGCCTCAACCATGTGTGCATGATTTTGCACTTCTGCTCCTGAGAGGTAGAGGAGCTCGAGGACGGGGTTGGCGCATCTTCCAGGAGGGCCGTTCTGGGCTATGGCCTAAAAAATACCTTTGTTCTGGTTGTACGGCCTTCAAGCTTTCACCAGCTTCAATGCATCGTGGTTTGCTGGTGGGTGCGTAGGGGTGCTGCCGCCGGAGATGTGAGGTCTTGTGTGATGATGTGGCCTTTCTGAGCCCGATGGCCCTCGTCGAGCTCCTGCTGTTGGTTTTGTTGTTCCTGCACCCCCTGCACACTTGTGGTATCTTCAGCCAAAAACCCCTGTCTTCAGCCCAGAAGTGACTCCTAATGCTCCCCTCTGTCGAGGGAGATGCATTATGCAGCCCTCAATAAGGTGCTGCCTTGGGCGTCCTAGGACCCCATGGTGACTAGACTCCATATACCGGAGCATGTCACATTGGAGCATCTACTCCATCAACCGCTCCATGCGGGATATGCGATCTCAGTGCTCCCGCCGGCGGTGAGTCTTCACAGCCCGACTTGTCCGAGTCATCAGGCCTGTCCGACTTTGCTTGGCCTTCCCGTCAGTCTGAGGTGTTGATTCCGACTGTGTAGGTGCCAGGTCGGAGACTGATGATCGATTAGCGGTCCAGGTGTAGCCAACCGCTGCTGACTGCCCGCACTCCCGCGGTCCTCCGCAGTCAGTCTCCATTTGGACTTAGTCCATGGTTCCTTTCCTGTAACACATCCTCACAGAAATAGAACTAAACAACCTGAGAGTAAAGAATTTATCTGCAGGTCCTGTTTTAAACCTTCTGCTGCGGGGGCAACGCTCTACCCCCCTTCGAGCTTGTTCTCGAGGTCATTGTATGTTCCCTAGTAGTCGGGCCTTCCCCCCGCCGTGCTGGGTATCCCCGCGGTTCCTGCAGCAGGGATATCCCCGCGGTCCCTGTGAAAGGGATAGCCGCGGTATACATTGTCGGGTGGTTCCCCGCTGTATAGGTGCCACTGGCACCAGTATGAAGCCGCTGGCTCCAACGTCAACGGCCGGAGAGAATCTATCTATCTCTGCCTTAAAAATATCCACTGACTTTGCCTCCACTGCCTTCTGTGGCAAAGAATTCCACGGATTCACCACCCTCTGACTAAAGAAATTGCTCCTCATCTCCTTCCTAAAATAACTGACTTTAATTATGAGGCTGTGACCTCTGGTCCTAGACTCTCCCACCAGTGGAATCTTCCTCTACACATCCACTCTATCCAATCCAAGGTGCATGGATAGGAAAGATTTAAAGGGATGGGACTAGCTTAGTTAGGTAACCCTCTGAAGAAGGGTTTCGGCCAGAAACGTTGCCTATTTCCTTCGCTCCATAGATGCTGCTGCACCCGCTGAGTTTCTCCAGCTTTTTTGTGTACCTTCGATTTTCCAGCATCTGCAGTTCCTTCTTAAACACTTAGTTAGGTAACTTGTCTGGTATGGATGAGTTGGGCAGAAGGGCATGTTTTTGTTCACCTGCTCCTGGCTTTCAATCTTAGTCTCAAGCAGCAAAAGGAAAATAATGCTTTGTGGTAATTAAAACAGGAAGAGATGCACTGACAAATTTTAAATGCATTTATTGATCCTGTTTTTTTAGTTGTTAAAGGTCACAGAATGGCGTAAAGGATAAAGCTCCTGTTTTAATCACATGGGTTTAAATTATAACCTGCGGGGCTCGCTATTGCTGCATTAAACAAATTTAATCTGAGCCCTGTTTCTGCCTGTTATTTGGACATCTTCCTCCTCAGGCTGAATACAGACTGACAGGATCTATGTCATGTCTGTGCCAGAGTACACATTAGTGTCCAATACTCCAGCAGTCTGTTATTTATCAGATATAAATAATACAAAGTCCAAATTTAGTTATACCTATATCCACTAAGGCAGCTGAATTGTTATTGTCTTATTTATAAACACCATCTGAATGTGCTGATATTCATAATTATATGTACATTTATATCACCCTGCACTGCATACATATATAAAATATTTACATAAAATGTATGGAGGGGGTGGTGGGTCTGGAGGGGTGGGGGAGGGGGGGGGGGTGGTTGGTGAGGGTGGGGGGGGGGGGGGGGGGGGGGGGGGGGTAATGCTTTACTGTGGAGGTGCCTTACAGTGCTACAGCGCCAGGGACCCAGGTTCGACCCTGACTATGGGTGCTTGTTTGTCCGGAGTTTGTACGTTCTCGCCATGACCGCATGGGTTTTCTCCGAGAACTTTGGTTTCCTCCCACACACCAAAGACGTACAGGTTTGTAGGTTCATTAGCTTGGTATATATGTAAATGATACGATATAACTTTATCTCTCCCAGGAGGGAAATTGTTCTGCCAACAAGATACATGAAACATGAAATTGAAGTGACGAGTGGGAAGTCCAGGTTTGCCTTTGGTACAGGAACCTTGTGGTACATTGCCCCTTGTGTGCAGGGAGTGGATGAGAAAGTGGGATAGCATAGAACTAATGTGAATGGGTGATCGATGGTCGGTGTGGACTTAGTGGACTGAAGGGCCTGTTGTCATGCTGTATCTCTAAACTAAACTAAAAATCGGACATACTTCATTGATTATAGAATGCTTTGGGATAGAATGAGGGATGGAAAGATCCGTCCAAATGCTAGTCCTATTCTTGCAAAGATTGTGACAAGAACTATTTTTAATTATTTGAACCCAACAAATGTTTTAGCATATCTTAGGATGTTAAGTTCCCGCTATGAATACGAAAAGGATTTGCCAGAGTGGTACCAGCGATGCGAGATTTTACTAGCTGGAGAATCTGGAGAACTCTAGCCTGCCTGGAAATATAAGAGCTGATTGATAGAGGGGATCAAGAGTCAAGAGTGTTTAATCGTCATATGTACTGACAACGGAACAATTAAATTCATACTCATAGAGTCATAGAGTTACTGAGTGATAGTGTGGAAATAGGCCCTTCGGCCCAACTTACCCATACCGGCCAACATACTCGCAGCAGCAAAACAAGCCTGTGGCACAATAAGCACAAAAAAAACAATAAATTAATAAATGCAACACTATAAACAATAATAGTGCTCACAACAACCCAAAGTTCTTGGTGCAACCAAAAACAGTTCATAGAAGTTCATCATTGATGTTAGTGTTGCGTGCAAGGGCTTGATGACTGTTGGAAACTTTCAAGCTTTTCTTGAACCTGTTTGTCATGGTTTTCAGACTCCATTACCTTTTTCCCAATGGAAAGAGTGGCATGCAATCAGGGCCAGAATGATGTGGCTCTTAGATGACATTGGCTGCCATTTTGAGGCAGCGCCTCTGACATGAGTTGAGCATAATGAGTTTATTGTCAAGTGTACCGAGGTACAGTGAAAAGCTTTTGTTGCGTGCAAATCAGTCAGCGGAACGACAATACTTGATTACAATCGAGCAGTCCACACTGTTACAGATACATGATAATCCCGCTTGGAGTGCATACTGTCGTTGTGTCCTTGGGCAAGACACTTCACCCACCTTTGCCTGTGTGTGTCCTTGGGCAAGACACTTCACCCACCTTTGCCTGTGTGTGTGGATGTAATTATGTGAAGCACTTTGGGGTCAATGCAAGTTGACTAAAAATGTGCTATATAAATAAAGAAATTTAATTTAAATTTAAAATTTAATTTAAAGGGAATAACGTGAATAATGTTATTTACGATCACTTCGACAGTGGGGAGATCAGTAGGTGAAGTGGACCAGAGGGAAATGTTGCCCTGTGGCTGATGGGTGAGTAACCAGGAGGGATAGATTTTTGATCATTAGCAGGGGCAAGATGAAGGGAAAAGAATCTGCAGCACATTGTCATCTGGGAAGCACGAGTAGAAAGGGCAGCAAAAGCAGATTCAATACCAACTTTGGAGAAGGAGTTGGAGAATTACTGAAAAGGAAAATTAGCAAAACCTCAGATGCAAGATTAATTGAATAGCTGCTTCAAAACTGGCATATCACCTCAATGTAGTTTTGTGCTTCGAAAGTAAGTAATGATTTACAATATCCTGCATTAAGTTAACAATTTCCATTGTTTTAAATGGAGTTTATCCAGCATTAAATAAGTTAACAATCGCCATTGTTTTAAATGGAGGTAATGTGGAGCTTGTGTCTTTTAGGAAGATAGTAATAATTCCAGTGAGGCAATGCAGATGTAATTTTGGTATTGTAAAACAAAACATATATCACAGAAATGAAAAAGTCCTGGAACTCATGTTCATTTAGATGAACTTTATGCTAACTGAGGTGAAAGTTTAGAGGAAATTCTGGGCTATGCTTCTGTTTGTACATTACCTGAACCAGCTCAGTTTATTATAATGCAGCAATGATTTATACGAATGTGTCTAAACACAAACCACTTTCCGTATCAAACATATTGGAACTGGTGGTGAATCATAAAGCTTAGAAATATGGCACTATATTATTGAAATTTATAAACAAACAGAGATAGAACTTGATTACCTCTTTGTTACTGGCCTTAAAATTAGTCATTCAGAAAATTAGTGTTCATACTCAACCTTTGCTATATCGGAATCTAGAAAGCACAATAGGCTTCAATTAACTGAAGACTATTAACCACCGCCACAATATTTCTTTCTGCTCCGTTTCATGTACTGATTTCCCCATTATTCAAGGAATCTGTAGGAGGTTCTGCCTCAAAATAGCAGCCAATGTCATTAAAGTTGACATAATTAATAAGCAGATTTTCTTCTTCTACATGTTTGTCTTTTGGCTGTGCATAAGTGAAGTTAACGCACATTGTGTAATCATTTTGTTAAGGTACTCACATGGGATCAACCATTTCAAGTCAAATGCTATGACTTAAAGAAAATAAATTATGCTGAATCAGCACAAAATACTGTTTGGGACATTGCTGTAGATTGAAGTCTTCAGGGAGATTGTAAAAGTCAAACATATAATACCAAAGAAATGTATCAGTAAGATTCTAGGGATGAGGTTGCACATAAGAAAATGGAACTGCAGATGCTGGTTTACATTAAAAAATACACACGGTTCTGCAGTTACTTGGCACAGAAGGGAGGCACAGTAGCGTAGCAGTAAAGTTGCTGCCTTACAGCACCAGAGACCCTGGTTCGATCCTGACTATGCGTGCTGTCAATAGACAATAGACAATAGGTGCAGGAGTAGGCCATTCGGCCCTTCAATCCAGCACCGCCATTCAATGTGATCATGGCTGATCATCCCCAATCAGTACCCCGTTCGTGCCTTCTCCCATTATCCCCTGACTCCACTATGTTTAAGAGCGCTATCCAGCTCTCTCTTGAAAGTATCCAGAGAACTGGCCTCCACCGCTCTCTGAGGCAGAGAATTCCACAGACTCACAACTCTCTGTGTGAAAAAGTGTTTCCTCATCTCCGTTCTAAATGGCTTACCCCTTATTCTTAAACTGTGGCCCCTGTTTCTTGTCTGTCTGTATAGAGTTTGTACGATATTGTGGAAGTCCAGAACAAGGGGTCACAGTTTAAGGTTAAGGGGGAAATCTTTTAGGACCGAGATGAGAAAAACATTTTTCACACAGAGAGTGGTGAATCTCTGGAATTCTCTGCCACAGAAGGTAGTTGAGGCCAGTTCATTGACTATATTTAAGAGTGAGTTAGATGTGGCCCTTGTGACTAAAGGGATCAGGGGGTATGGAGAGAAGGCAGGTACAGGATACTGAGTTGGATGATCAGCCATAATCATATTGAATGGCGATGCAGGCTCGAAGGGCCGAATGGCCTACTCCTGCACCAATTTCCTATGTTTCTATGTTCTCCCTGTGACCGCATGAGTTTTCTCTGGGATCTCCGGTTTCCTCCTACACTCTAAAGAGGTCCAAGTTTGTAGCTTAATTGACTTGGTATAATTGTAAATGGTCACTAGTGTGTAGGATAGTGATCGCTGGTCAGCATGAACTTGGTGGGCCGAAGGGCCTGTTTCCGCGCTGTTTCTCTTGATCACTAACTCAGCAGCTCAGGCAGCTTCTCTGACAGTTAATGTTGGTGTTTCTGGTCAAAACTAAACATCAGGTTTTTAAGGATTGTATGTTTACAGACATGCCAAATGTTTAAGGCACTGCCATTGATTGTAATCGTGCAGCAAACACAATAGGAGTTTATGGCATGCTCCAATGATGCCAGACTAATGATTTGTTGGAGGCTTAAATGGAACTTGTTGTGCACTCTCTGAGATTACCTTTCTTATATTTGTTTTCAGAGCTGATAAATTGTTACTTACATGCACAACAAAGCAATCATTCCCCAATATTATGCTGTAAGAGTCTTGAGTCAGAAGGTAGTGAATCTGTAGAATTATTTGCCACTGGAGTCTGTAGAGGCCAGTCAATGGATTTTTTAAGGCAGAGATAGATAGATTCTTGATTAGTATGGTGTCAAGGATTATGGGGAGAAGGCAGGAGAATGGGGTTAGGAGGGAGAGATAGATCAGCCATGATTGAATGGCGGAGTAGACTTGATGGGCCGAATGGCCTAATTCTGCTCATATCACTTATGACATGACAATCAAAGGATGAATATAAATCAGATTTTGTGAAGAATCCACTGTGTATTTTAATTATGGCATTAGCAAATTCTTATATTAACAATGCTAAGAAAACTGAGATCTACATAAAGATTGTCGTAAATCGACACAAAATGCTGAACTCAGCAGAACAGGCAGCATCCCTGGAGAGAAGGAGTGGGTGACGTTTGAGTCGAGACCCTTCTTCATGTTTTCTCAGACATTCATTTGCACTGAAGTCCATTTGGGACTTGTACGGTTGTTCTGTGTTTTTGCAATCTAATTTCAAGAGCCATGCATTAAAACCACAAATGTAGTTATATTTTAATTGTGTCTGCATGAGCTGTTGATTGCTCAAGGAACAAAATTCATCCTTGAACAAAATCTAATTATTTTTTTTTTTCCTTTATTAAAGACAGCCTGACTTTCCCTTTGCTGTAAATAAAACAAATATACCTGTACAAGCAATGATTCACTCGTCCCATCAATGAAGGAAACTCATTAAGTAAAATGGCTAGATTTTGAAGTGATATTTCCTTACTATGCCATTTTTCAGAGGTCTATCAGATATATTGCAGGTTAAATAGTTACAGCACATGTTCTATACGTATTAGTTGACCATCTTTAGAATACAAGAAGCAATAATGTCTTTATTTATATAGCACATTTTTAGTCAACTTGCATTGACCCCAAAGTGCTTCACACAATTACTTCCATACAGACAGGCAAAGGTGGGTGAAGTGTCTTGCCCAAGGACACACACAGGCAAAGGTGGGTGAAGTGTCTTGCCCAAGGACACAACGACAGTATGCACTCCAAGCGGGATTCGAACCAGCTACCTTCCGGTTGCCAGCCGAACACTTAGCCCATTGTGCCATCTGTCGTCGACCAGTGAACTTGGATTAGTAAATATGTAATAACCGATCTAGAGTCGGCATACATGACCATAATCCCAATCTGAAACCTTACATTCTGTTCTTATTTGTATCCAATCTGTTAATGATATGTTATTGCAAGGAGACAAAGCATTATTCCAAACTAAAGCTTAAACGGAAGCTGCAACTATTTTCCTACAGTTTTTTTTTACATTTTACATTTTGCATTACATGACATTACAAATCATATTGTTGGGATTTAGGTACCTTTATCTTTTCCATTGAGGATTTTATTACTAAAGTACTCAAACTGGATGAGAATGATTCAATTTGAGTCTTTGATCTTTAAGCAGCAATGTTCTAAGTGCAGAAATGAAAGTTAAAAACAATACTGTTATTTAGCTGACTGAATATACCTAGCAGTGTGCAGTATTATTAGACGTGTGCGTATGTTTTCCAGACTGTTGTCCAGCACCAGATTGCCATTTTGTTCACATTGAAAGTTAAAAATAATACCTTTATTTAGCTTACTGAATATACCCAACAGTGCAGCGTGCAGTATTATTAGACTTGTGCCCATGTTTTACAGTCTGTTGTACAGCACCAGATTGCCATCTTGTTCACTGTGCACTACAGAATCTACTTGGTTTTCACTTTGTTTTTTGAGGGGAGATGGTGGGATTTTTAAGTAAAGTGGTGGGTGGGTTGGGAATGGTGAGATGCTTCAAACTGGTGAAACCTATGTTAGGAAGCCTCATGTCAGAATTTGACTTGTGTGATAGCAATTTTAAGATTTTGAAAAAGATAGGGAGATAACATCATCCATGGGTTTGTTGGCTCTAGCCTTGATTGTTGCTGGCCTTCTGACACAAGGTCATCCAAAATGGATTGGGAAACATCAGTGGCACAGCTGCCTTGCAGCGCCAAAGATCCGGGTCCAATCCTGACCTCGGATACTGACTGTGTGGAGTTTGCACGTTCTCCCTGTGATGGGTTTCCTCCTGGTGCTCCAAGTTTCCTCCAACATCCCAAAGGTTTGTAGGTTAATTAACATCTGGTAATTGCCCATAGTGTGTAGAGAGTGGTTGAGAAAGTGTGATAACGTAGAACTAGTGTGAATGGGTAGACACAAAATGCTGCAGCAACTCAGTGGGACAGGCAGCATGGAGCAGCTGGGCTTGTACACTCTGGAGTTTAGAAGGATGAGAGGGTATCTTATTGAAACATATAAGATTATTAAGGGTTTGGACACGCTAGTGGCGGAAGTGGCGGCTGTGGTGAATGGCTGCGGCTCGCCTGCAGTCCGTTTGTCTTTACTTTTTTGTGTTGTTTTTTTTCGTTTTGTCTAGTTAAGTTTTTGGTTTTTAGGTTGTGTTTATGTGGGGGGGTGGGGGGTTGAAACGGGGCTTGCTGTCTCTCCCTTCGGGGGAATGCGACTTTTTTGTCGTATCCCCCTTCTCTGCCTCTGTCTGCGCTGAGGCCTAATGGCGGAGCTGGCGACCTCGAGACTCCAGAGGCAGCCAGTCAGGACTCACCCTGGGCTCGCTCCCGTGAGGGTGGCCCAGCTCGGGGCTGGAACGGCGCTCCCGTGAGGGGCTGTGACGCTCCCGTGAGGGCGGCCTGGCGAGGGGCTGAGACTCTCCCGGAGGGGCTGTGGTGCTCCCGTCGGAGCGGCCCAGCTCGTGGGTGGAATGGCGCTCCCGTCGGAGCGGCCCAGCCCGAGGTGGAATGGCGCTCCCGTCGGAGCGGCCCATCCCGAGGGTGGAATGGCGCTCCCGTCGGAGCAGGCCAGCCCGAGGTGGAATGGCGCTCCCGTCGGAGTGGCCCAGCTCGAGGGAGGAACGGCACTCCCGTCGGAGCGGCCCAGCTCGAGGGAGGAACGGCACTCCCGTCGGAGCGGCCCAGCTTGAGGGAGGAACGGCACTCACGTGAGGGCGATCCGGCTCGGGGCTGGAACGGTGCTTGGGTGGCTGGGATGGCATTCTGGCGGCTATGACCTGAGTCCTGGGTTCAGCCGCGGGCCAGCGGCTGCGACCGCTTGACTGGAGGGCGGCAGCTTCGACCACCCCGGGCCGCGGTGTTTGAGCCGGCCCGTTTGCGGGGTTCGGTGAGCCGCGGGACTATTTGTGCCATCGCCCGGTGGGGTATCGCCTCAGCGCAGAGGGAGAAGAGGAGGGAAGAGACTGCAGCCCTAAGATTTTTGCCTCCACCACAGTGGACTCACTGTGGTGGATGTTAATTTGTGTTTAGTGTTGTTTATTATTGTATGATTGTATGTATGACTGCAGGCACGAAATTTCGTTCAGACCGTAAGGTCTGAATGACAATAAAGGAATTCAATTCAATTCAATAGAGGCAGGAAACATGTTCCCGATGTTGGGGGAGTTCAGAACCAGGGGCCACAGTTTAAGAATAAGGGGTAAGCCATTTAGAACGGAGACAAGGAAACACTTCTTCACACAGAGAGTTGTGAGTCTGTGGAATTCTCTGCCACAGATGGCGGTGGAGGTCGGTTCTCTGGATACTTTCAAGAGAGAGCTAGATAGGGCTCTTAAAGATAGCGGAGTCAAGGGATATTGGGAGAAGGCAGGAATGGGGTCCTGATTTGGGGATGATCAGCCATGATCACATTGAATGGCGGTGCAGGCTCGAAGGGCTGAATGGCCTACTCCTGCACCTATTGTCTATTGTCTATCTTTGGATAGAAGGAATGGATGACATTTTGGGTCGAGACCCTTCGTCAGAGTTTGAACGGGTAATCGATGGTTGGTGTGGACTCAGTGTGCTGAAGGGCCTTTATCCATGCTGTATACTTTAACCTAAACTAAAACGTTGCCAAAGATAGATACAAAAAGCTGGAGTAACTCCGCTGGGACAGGCAGCATCTCTGGAGAGAAGGAATGGGTGACATTTCGGGTCGAGTCCCTTCTTCATTGCCAACTATTTTCCTGGTCTAACAAAGCCTCAGTATAAAGTCCAAGTTCTTGATACAAATCTCTTTTATGATTTGTCCCCCCCAGATCTTTTAACATTGTCAGCCACATGGCTGCCCAAGGAAGCTATGTGACTTCCAATTTTGGCTTCTTGAGTAACCCTCAGTTTAATCTCTCATCTATAGAGTGAATAGTAGATTTAGCAGATGTGGAGAGGATGTTTCCAGTTGTGGGAGAGTCCAGGGCCAGAGAGCGCAGCGTTGGAATGATAGGACGTACCTTTAGATGGAGATGAGGAGCGATTTCTTTAGCTGAAAGGTGATGAATCTGTGAAATTCATTTCCCACAGACAGCTGTGGAGGCCAAGTCATTGGGTATTTTTAAAGCGGAGATTGATAGGCTCTTAATTAGTATGGGTGTCAAAGGTTACGGGGAGAAGATAGGAGAAAGTGGTTGAGAGGGAAAAATAGATCAGCTATGATCAAATGGTGGATGAGATTCAATGGGCTGTATGGACAAATTCTGCTTCTATGTCTGATGGTCTTATTGACAACTAGGCTTTTAGCTGCCAAAGCATTAAGCTCACAAAGTCACTCTCTCCACTACTTACCCTTTCTTTTTATTTCTAAGATACTTTTTAATGCTTCCTCTCTCTGACCTTTTTTTACCTACCGTAATATTAAATGATTCGATGTAAAAAATTGTTTAATAAATCTGCTGTGAATTGCCTTGGAGCATTTTATTATATTAAAAATTTTGGTATGATTAAAACTTGGCCAGGGAATTTAGAGCATAATTTAAAATTTAGAGCAAGGATATTCAGGAAGCAAGACTTCCTTATACATTAAGTTAAGTTTAGTTTAGTGATCCCCACACATTAAAACTATTCTACACACACTAGGGACAATTTGACATTGATACCAAGCCAATTAACCTACAAACCTGTGTGTCTTTGGAATGTGGGAGGATACCAAAGATCTCGGAGACAACCCACCCAGGTCATGGGGAGACCGTACAAACTCTGTACAGACACGCACCTGTGGTCAGGATCGAACCTGGGTCTCTGGAGCTGCACCACCGTGCCGCTCATAAGGTGTGGAACCTTCTCCTCTAAAGGCAGTAGATGAAAGTGCAATAATGATTCAAATCTGATGATGATAGCCAGGAGAATGAAAAGATATCTTGCCAATGTGGGTGGATAGATATAATTTACAAATTAACCATGACCTCAATGAATGGAGGAAGACCCACAGAGGAATGGATATCTTGAACATCTTCCTCTGGGAGAAATCTAATTCCAAAGATAGATACAAAAAGCTGGAGTAACTCCGCTGGGACAGGCAGCATCTCTGGATCAAGTTGAATAATTATAATGCCACTCCAAGGAATTTACCATGATTATTGTTTATTTTAATCAAAAGACATTATGCTTTCAATATTGGTATATACGACTGCTCCATTGAAATTAGTTTATTAAAACATACCTCCATGAGAAAAAAACTTTACAACTAAATATTTAGCTTGAAATATTCAGCTTTCCCAGCTCACTCCTAATTCATGCCTCACTGAATAGAGCCTAACAGTGCCTGTCTTATGTCAGTGTATTCCTCTGAGTCAGTAGATTGTGTGTTCAACCCTTATTCCAGGACCATGTTGTGGATTGAGATTTCATTTCAGCATTGAAATGCCATCTTTCTGTTTAATTGTTACACCATGGCTCCACTTTCCCACAAAGCATGAGAAAAATCTATTTGATTTTTGAGTGGAGATTTTTCATAGCTTCTGACAAACATTTATTCTTGGACCACACTGTCATCCCGGTGAGTTTCATTGTCTGTATAACTCGTTAACACCTAGCCCACAGCCAACAATATACCCGTTTCCTTGATCATCATTACTTTTTTGCATATCTTTCATTCATTTGTCCTATATCACTCTAGATCACCGTCTATAACTCTTGTTTCCCTTTCCCCTGATTCAGTCTAAAGAAGGGTCTCGGCCCGAAACATCACCTGTTCCTTTTCTCCACAGATGCTGCCTGACCCAACTTTTTGTGTCTATCTTCGGTTTAAACCAGCATCTGCAGTTTCTTCCTACATAAAATCTATCTATTTATTTCATTACTACCCGAGGGACCTAAATGCTGTATTTTGCATCGATTGCAATAGAGTTAAGAAATGCATTTGAATAAATTCAGTCGGATGAAGCAGACTATTTTTTTTATTATATGAAACTCAGCTTTGCTAATTAATTATGTCATTTCAGTTCCCACACCAATTCCATTCTGCTCTATTAAACAACGCTGTCAGCTCTGTGGTGTGCTTTTGTGCCCTCTAGAAATACCATAAGTGAAATTTCATTTCTAACCCTACTGGGAATGAGATTGTGCTGCCTGCCATGTTAAATAGATTTACAGTTCAGAAGTTTTAGACTGCTGAAGAGTGCGCGGCAATCATCAACACTGTAAGTATAAGTTGGTGGATTGAAAGAAAATGAGCTATGGTTAAATAGAGACTGTATCTCAGGAGAAAATTATTTAATTGGGTGATGCTTTTAGGCATCGTGCAGTACACGTTCACATTCAAATCTGCGGAACTATCCGTGAACGAAGCGGGACCCGGTAGGAGGCCGCCGAGAAGGAGAGGGACCTGGCGAGACGGGCCGCTGTTTCTCAACAACTCCCCACACATTAGCAGCAATTTACAGAGTCCAACTCACCTTCAAACCTGCACGTCTTTTGGATGTAACAGGAAACTGGAGCATGCGGAGGAGACCCTCAGGGGGAACGTGCAAACTCCACACAAACAGCACCTGAGGTCAGGATTGAACTCCAAACTCTGGCGCTGTGAGGTAACAGCTATGCTGCTGCACCGCCCTATTTCCGAGTTTCTTTCTTTATTTTTTCTTTCTATTCGCTCTTTTGCTCTGATAGAGCTCATGAATAGAGGTTAGGCAGAAACAGCTGGAGTAACTCAGCGGGTCAAGCAGCATCTCTGGAGAAAAGGAATAGGTGACGATTCGGGTCGAGACCCTTCTTTAGACAGTCCCAGCCTGAGCTGTTGAGTTAGTCCTGCTTTCTGTGTCTATCCTGGGGGTAAATTAGTATCTGCAGTTCCTTTCTACACATCATGAATAGAGGTGTCTGTTTTATGAATCTGGTGTTGGTGTGAAAATGATGTGATTGCAGTCGAGCTGATTAAGCCACAATGCCAGGACTTTGGCCAGGGAAAAGACACTGATAGTTATGGTGCTTGCTCTATGTACCTCAGGTCTCAGAAACAGGTAGTGAGGCAAGGACCAAAACATCATTAAATCCAACTGAAGAAGTGTCCCGAGTCTAAATAATTCCTATCCATGTCTTCCAGAAGTTGCTGCCTGACCCGAGATACTCTCATAGGAGCAGCACAGTGGCTCCGCGGTAGGGTTGCTGCCTTACAGCACCAGGGACCCGGTTTCGATCCTGACTCAGGTGCTATCTGTGCAGGGTGTGTACGTTCTTCCTGTGACCACCTGGGTTTTCTCTGGGTGCTCCCACACTCCAAAGACGTACAGGTGTATAGGTTAATTGGCTTCATAAAATTGTAAATTGTTCACAGCAGGCAGTGAAGAAAGCTAATGGAATGTTGGCCTTCATAACAAGAGGATTTCAGTATAGGAGTAAAGAGGTTCTTCTGCAGTTGTATAGGGCTCTGGTGAGACCACATCTGGAGTATTGTGTACAGTTTTGGTATCCTAATTTGAGGAAGGACATTATTGTGATTGAGGCAGTGCAGCGTAGGTTCACGAGATTGATCCCTGGGATGGCGGGACTGTCACATGAGGAAAGATTGAAAAGACTAGGTACACAAAAAAGCTGGAGAAACTCAGCGGGTGCAGCAGCATCTATGGAGCGAAGGAAATAGGTAACGTTTCGGGACAAAACCCTTCTTCAGACTGATCGGGGGTGGGGAGGCAGGGAGAAGAAGGGAAAAAGGAGGAGGAGCCCGAAGGCTGGGGGATGGGAGGAGACAGCAGGGGGACTGAGGAAGGGGAGGAGACAGCAAGGACTAACAAAATTGGGAGAATTCAATGTTCATGCCCCCAGGATGCAGACTCCCCAAGGTGAGGTGAGGTGCTGTTCCTCCAATTTCCGGTGTTGCTCGCTCTGGCCATGGAGGAGACCCAGGACAGAGAGGTCAGATTCGGAGTGGGAGGGGGAGTTGAAGTGCTGAGCCACCGGGAGGTCAGGTTGGTGAAAAGACTAGGCTTGTATTCACTGTATTCACTGGAGTTTAGAAGGATGAGGGGTATCTTATAGAAACATATACAATTATAAAAGGACTAGACAAGCGAGATGCAGGAAAAATGTTCCCAATATTGGGCGAGTCCAGAACCAGGGGCCACAGACTTAGAATAAAGGGGTCATTTGAGACTGAGGTGAGAAAAAAGGTTTTCACTCAGCGAGATGTGAATTTGTGGAATTCCCTGCCACAGAGGGCAGTGGAGGCCAAGTCACTGGATGGATTTAAGTGAGAGTTTGATAGAGCTCTGGGGGCTAGTGGAGTCAAGGGATATGGGGAGAAGGCAGGCACGGGTTATTGATGGGGGACGGTCAGCCATGATTACAGTGGGTGGCGATGCTGGCTCGAAGGGCCGAATGGCCTCCTCCTGTACCTATTTTCTATGTTTCTATGTCCCTAGTGTGTAGGATAGTGTTCGTGTATGGGGTGATCGCTGGTCGGCGCGGATCGGTGGACCAAAAGACCTGTTTCCGCGCTGTATCTCTAACATCTAAAGTCTACTCCAGCACCTTGTGTGTTTTTTTGTTGTAAACCAGCATCTGCAGTTCCTTGTGTCAACATTGAAACCTTGAGTAGTTTTTACCAGATCAGAATCAGTAGCTATGACATTTGAACAGCTTTTGCTGCTTATTTGTAGTTATAACATCTACTCTGCCTTTCTTCGGTGCAGGGATCTGAAAGATGTTGATTTAGTTTATTCCTTCGATGCGCATCCGCAGCCAATTTGCGGTGAAGAGAGAAAAAAACAAATGGGAAGGGGGACTGCACTCATTCTTAAATATGTGCTCCAGATTGCCAGATTGAATTTGGTTCGATTACAAACAAAGAACTATTTATTTCTTGCAAGCTAAAACTTCTAATAATTTCTGGGCAGCCTCAAGATAAAGAACACATTTGCCTTGTCACAGAGTTATCTTTGTGCAAAATAAAAGCCATTCCTCTTGACAGAATGAAATATTAATGCAGCTCTGATTCCCCCAGTGTATTGTGCATAATTCATTGCTTCTCAGTTTTCAAGGTTCAGACTGTGAATAATATGTGTACAGTGCTCATATTATGGTTCGGTCCCGATCATTGTACTGAGGCTGTGTGCTTTTCCGTTGTTAATTATTTTGATGCTAGAGCATAATCTAAGTGCCGTTGTATCATTTGAGGCGTGCTAAGTCTGTCATTGTGCCTGTTTTTCCATGGAACAAGTTGCCCAGTGCAGTCATATGTTTCTGAAGCATTGCAGAAAAAGATGAGCGTAGTTTAGATATAATTACTGCCTCTAACAAGTTGGTTTCACAGTGATGCTAAAGTTCAGATGTAGCTGAATATTAATCATGGCATGATCAAGGATAAAATACACAAAGCGTGGGGACTGAAAAATGACAATCTCTCCCCCTCATTTACTTCAAAGAAATAATTGTATATGCAATGGACCTCCTCGGCATTCTGTCATTGAGACATTTGCTTTATTCTGCATTATTTTCAGAATGTTCAGGGTATCATAAGAGATAGGAGCAGAAATAGGCCATTCAGCCCATCGAGGGCTGTGCCATTCATGCCAATGGCTGATCTGTCATTTTCCCACACAATCCCATTCAACTGCTTTCTCCCCGTAACTTTTGACACCCTTTACTAATCAAGAACCTGTCAATCTCCACTTCAAAAAATACCCAATGACTTGACCTCCACTGCCGTCCGTGGCAATGAATTCCATAGATTCACCATCCTCTGGCTAAAGCAATTCCCCATCATCTCCATTCTAAATATATGTCCTTTTATTCTGTGGCTGTGCCCTCAGGTCCTAGACTCTCCCTCTAATGGAAACCTGGGGAGGCACAGTGGTAGAGTTGCTGGTTTATAATGCCAGAGACCTAGGGTCAATCCTGGCTATGGGTGCTGTCTGTATGGAGTTTGTAAATTCTCTCTGTGACCACGTGGGTTTCTCTGGGTGCTCAGTTTCCTCCTACATTTCAAAGACGTACGGGTTTGTCGGTTAATTAGCTTCTGTAAATTGTCCGTAGTGTACGGATGACCATTGGTCGGCGTGGACTCGGTGGGCCGAAGGGCCCGTTTCTATGCTGTCTTTCTAAACTAATCAAACTAAACAAAACTAAACTAAACTAATCCTCTCCACACCCATTCTATCGAGGGCATAGAAAATGTTTGTCTACTGAAGCAATTCTGAAGCATATTCTAAAGCATAATCTAAAAACATGGAATAAAATAGAGACACAAAAGACTGCAGATGCTGTAATCTGGAGCAATAAAGGTCATAAAGTGATAGGGGTAGAATTAGGCCATTCGGCCTATCAAGTCTACTCCGCCATTCAATCATGGCTGATTTATCTCTCCCTCCTAACCCCATTCTCCTGCCCTATCCCCATAACCTCTGACACCTGTACTAATCAAATCAAGGAACGGCTGGAAGTGCTCAATAGATCTAGCAGCATCTATGGAGGTTAGGGATAGTTGCCATTTTGGGTCAAGACCCTGCATCAGGGTGGAAATATCCGAGGTGGAAATATTCAGCAATTTTAGGAGTATCTGTGGAGAGTGAAACAGAGATAATGCGTCAGGTCATTGCTCTATCATTAGTCCTGCTCCCATGTTTAACATTGCACTTAAAGTTCACTACCCATCTCCCCAAATGCATCTCCACTGGCAACCGACCAAACATATGGTCCTTATCATTGCTGTTTTTGAACAATCAACCTAGAAAGCATGTATGAGCTGAAAATTGGTTTCTCCCATATCTTTGTCGGCAGTCAGAACCTTTTTCCCAGGATGGAAAAATCTAATACTAGAGGGCATAGTTTTAAGATGAGAGGAGCAAGTTGAAGGGAGATGTGCTGGGCAAGTTTTTTTTACTCAGAGGATGTTGAGTGCCTGGATCGCACTGGCATGGATAGTAGTGGAGGCAGATGTAATAGTGATGTCTGAGAGACTTTTGGATACGTACATAGATATGCAGGGAATAGAGGGATATGGATTATATGCAGGTAGATGAGAGAACGTTATAGCATCGTGTTTGGTACAGGCATTGTGGGCCGAAGGGCCCATTCTTGTGCTGTACTGCTCCATGTTCTACTCTGCCGGTAAGATATGATCACATAATTAATGATTTTATACCCATGCTTTTCTTTCATCTTATGGTCTGTGAGTAGAAACATTGGGTAACGGTATGCATCCTCCCCTGTTGACCAATGTACAGTCAATAATTCACATTGTTTTTATGGTGCACTTGGTTGTCATTTATGCTGTTAAAGTCCACCCTCACAAAGTGGATGGAGTAATCTATATTTAACAATATAAGAAACTGAACAACGATTAGGACACTCGTCCCTCAAGCCCGCTCTGCCGTTCAGTCTCACGGCCAATCCCAGTTCTAGGGTCTAGTTTGCTACCATCTCCCTCAATAGCTTTCGAACTCTCCTTCTCAATTAGAACATACTCCATATGCAGTGGAGAATTCAAAATAGTATCAACCCTCTGAATGAATACATTTCTCTTCATTTCAGTCTCAAAAGGCTGACTTCTTATCTTCAGATATTATCCCTTAGGTCCAGTCTCTCCATCCTAATGAACCAGTTTCATAGCATTTAGCCTGCCAATTTCATTAAAAAAAACATAGAAAAATAGGTGCAGTAGGCCATTCAGCCCTTCGAGCCAGCACTGCCACTCAATATGATCATGGCCGATCATCTAAAATTAGTACCCTGTTCCTGATTTCCCCCCGCATCCCTTGATTCCTTTCGCCCTAAGAGCTAAATCTAACTAAATCTAAATCTCCCACATCTACATTCCTGCATTTTTATTGAGACCCTCTTGCTTATTCCATTGTATATAGTCCCATCCTCATTTAGTAAATCTACATGTTTAAGAAACATAAACTGTAAATGATTAAATATTTAGACTGGTCCATAGATATAATTAATTCTTGCTTTAATAATTTAAAATCTTAATATGAACATGTAAAAGCTAACTTCACATTATAATCATCAACTTCTTATTTTGTTCATGTAAAATAATCTTAGATTCATTGATTCATAGGTCTGAAGAAGGGTTTTGGCCCGAAACGTTACCTATTTCCTTCGCTCCATAGATGCTGCTGCACCCGCTGAGTTTCTCCAGCATTTTTGTGTACCTTTGGTCCATAGATAGGACAGGTTTAGAGGGATATCGGCCAAACGCAGGCAGGTGGGACTAGTGTAGATGGGACACAATGGTTAGTGTGGGCACATTGGTCTGAAGGGACTGTTTCCACGATGTATGACTCTACTCTAAACCAACAATTAATTCTTATTAATTAGGATCATTTCATTAATTTAAAAAATGAGAACAAAATTTTAGTGTGTCAAATGGAATATTAAATGTCTATTTAGGCTTGATAGAAACACCAAGGGCATTTCATTTTTACATCTACCACAGAGTAAAGTATTTTCCTTTTTCTGTCCAGATGCATTAAATTTATAATGTCATTTGTACAGGATTATTTCAACAAATGATGTCAATGAAGCTAAGATTATTTTACATGAACAAAATAAGAAGTGAAGTTGATGATTATAATGTGAAGTTGACTTTTACATGTTCATACTATGATTTTAAATTATTAAAGCGACAATTAAACTTTTCTGTAAGGAGAATTTAACATTTTGTTCAAACCAAAAAAACAAAAATATAAAAGGGCGCAGCGGTAGATTTGTTGCCTTACAGCGTCAGAGACCCGGGTTCGATCCTGACCACGGGTGCTTGTCTGTACGGAGTTTGTACGTTCTCCCGTGACCTGCGTGGGTTTTCTCCGGGAGCACCGGTTTCCACCCACACTCCAAAGACGTACAGGTTTGTAGGTTAATTGGCTTGGTATAATTGTAAATTGTCCCTAATATGTGTAGCATAACGTCAGTGTGCGGTGATCGCAGTTTGGTGAAGACTCGGTGGGCCTGTTTCCATGCTGTATCTCTAAACTAAACTAAACTAAATTAAACTAAACTAAAAAGTAAAGTAAAATAATCCACTCCACATCCGCTCTATCTTGGGCATGGAAACAGTTTCCATGCTCTGAAGCAATTTCCGAAGCATATTTTTCTGTCCAGGTGTATTCCATTTATGAAGAAATTTGTAGAGGTTTTTTCAACAAATTATAGCAATGAATCTAAGATGATTTTACTTGAACGAAATGAAAAAGCGAAGTTGATGTTTATAATGTGAAGTTAGCTTTCGCATGTTCATACTGAGATTTTAACTTATGAAGGCGAGAATGAAAATTAAAACTGTTAACTAGTAATGTCTTCCGCAGATTCAGACCATCCAAATTGTGAAGAGGGCACTGCCTCAGTTGAAGATGCAGAGTTGCAGCGTGGCAATGAAGATAACCAGCAATGTATTGGCATCACACAAATTATGGAAGATTTTTTTAAGGGCGCAGAACAACGGAAGTCTTTGGAGTCTAACCCTCTCTCGGAGAAAATTGCACATCTGTTGACCTCAAGAATTTCACAATTGAAACAAGAGCCGGGTGGCCAGTATCTCCTTCGAAGCTTTCAAATGGCGCTGGTCCTGTGTCACACACAGGGTCCTGACATTTTCAAGCAAGGGAATGTTACCAATGAGCATTTCTGCTCCTCGGTCAATTTTGCTCGTCATTCCGCCGAATTCCACCCTTTGCCAGGACTCTCACAGGACGTTGTCAGTTTTATACAACAGGAGATTTCAAAGTGAAGAACTACGCACGGTTTAAACACCGGCCAGATGCAGAAATCCAACTTTTATTAGGAGAAGATTGACACAAAAAGCTGGAGTAACTCAGTGGGACAGGCAGCATCTCTGGAGAAAAGGAATGGGTGACGTTTCGGGTTGAGACCCTTCTTCACAACCTTTATAATAAAGTTATCAGTTGTTGCTTCGCCAATTTGATAGAGATTTTTGATTTTGACAACTTTTCCAAGAGGATTACCGATGATGGTAGTCCAGTAGATGTTCTCTCCACGGACGTTACCAAGGCCTTGCACAAGGTTCCACAAGGTCAAGCAGGCAAGTTTGGAGGTTAGGTTACCTGAGATCCAGGGTTAGCATTATCTACTTGTATTCCCATTAACCTAACAGAAGAGAGCTTAAATATTTGGCTCTACTACAAACAAGTGTGGTATTAAGACTTACATTTTATATTATTTGACTAATTTCATTGAAAAACATCTGAAATCATTAGTATGGATAAGTACGGATGTTAGAGGTTATGGGGTGAAGGCAGGAGAATGGGGTTAAGAGGGAAAGATAGATCAGCCATGATTGAATGGCAGAGTAGACTTGATGGGCCGAATAGCCTAATTCTGCTCCTATCACTTATGAATGTATGAATCGCCATTTTGTGAGTTTATCCTAACTGCAATTTAAATGATTCATGAGAAGAAACAAGGAACTGCAGATGCTGGTTTACAAAAAAAAGACAAAGTGCTTGAGTAACTCTGTGGGTCATGCAGCATCTCTGGAGAACATGGATAGATGACATTTTGGGTTGGGACCCTTCTTCAGACGTATATGTGACTTTGTTTTGTGACTGTGGAACAATTGCTATGAAAATGGAAGCCCATTTCTTTGATTGCACAGTTACCTTTTCAATAAAACAAGCAAAACCGGATCTGCTAGTTAATGAATGTGGCAACTGGAGTGAAAGGTCGGATCCACCAACAATAATGATGATCAGTTGGCCATTTGTAAGTGGAAAGTGCGACAAGGTATAAGATTTCCATTGAACTGGAATTCCATGCATTATCCAAAATTAGTGAACATTTGTTGTACTTATAATATTGTTGAAGAAAATACAGTGCTTAATCTATTAATAGATGTGTTAACCATGCTTCAAAATATGAAGAAAAGTTGGATTATGAAAAATTGGATTATCAACCAAGTTCTTTTTTAATCATATGCTGTTGTATCAAAGAACATGGATGCTCCTTTTTTTGCTTTTATTAATATTGATGAGAAGGGAAGAAATTGCAGGGGCTCTGACAGGGATACTTTCATCATCTTCAGTCCCTGGAAAGGTATTGGAAAATTGGAGGGTGGCTAATGTGTCCACTGAGTCCATGGCGACGATCGATGATCCTTTCACACAGTAATGTTATCCCACATCGCATCCACTCCCTACACACTCGGAGGGCAATTTACAGAGGAAAATTAACCTACAAACTCACACTTCTTTGAGATGTGGGAGGAACAGCCGCATTTTCACATCCATTATATCCTGCTGTTCCTGTGCTGACAAAATTTAAAATTCCCTGCAGTAGAACCATTCATCGAGATGTCCAAAGGCAATACAGTTGATAACTTTATTCCTTCTCCGTCTCAGTCGAGGCACCTCTCGTCTCTCTCCTAATTAGCACAGCTAAAGATTTAAAACATGGCATGGTGAAATGAGAGCTACTAAATCCATATTCTACCACAGTGAGTTGAAGCTTCAATCGCCACGGGCCCTGGCACCAGATCTGGGAGATAAACTAACAACAGGCCATGTGTCTTGAGTAAAACATTGTAAAACATGGAATATTGTTCTCAATCCAGCTGCAAAGATGTATGTATAATGCTTGTTTTGATTTTCTTTTACGGGGTTGTAAATCTTGCACCCATAATTAAAAATTAAGTGCTGAAGTTTTTATGCCTTGGTTCTTGAATTTGTTGTGGCTTGGTTCTTAAATAGCCCATCTAAGTCACGCTGCCACACATGGCCATGGGTGAAGTCATAAGTACTCCATTGATGTCTTCTTAACCCTTTTCCTTCCTTATACAATCCTCTGAATGGAATCTATCGCTGGTGACATTTCTTATTTTCTTACTTGGTGTCATTGAGAATGCAGATTTTCCATTTGGGTAGCTTACAACCTCACATTCTGCTTGGGTAGTTTATAACCCAACAGTATGAACAGTCTGAAGAAGGGTCTCGACCCAAAACGTCACCCATTCCTTCTCTCCAGAGATGAGTTACTCCAGCATTTTGTGTCTACCTTCGATTTAAGCCAGTTTCTGCAGTTCTTTCCAACACGGAATGAACATTGAACATTGAACTCTCCAATTTTAGCTAACTAATCAACAACAAGCCTTTCAGTGTCCTCCGTCCCCTTCCACCTATATCCCATCCTCTGGATTCACATTTATGCCTCTTCTCACACCCTTTTGTCTTCTTCCTATCCCTGACCTTTGTCTACTTATCTACCAATCAACTGCTACCCCCCCTCCCCCCCCACTCCACACTCACCTGTATCCACCAATCACTTGCCTGGCATTGTCCTGCCCCCCATCTCACCCCACCTCTCTCTTCCAGCTACTCTTCTGAATTACTCCAGCACTTTGAGTCTTTTGTAAACCATCATCTGCAGTTCATAAGCGCATAAGTGATAGTAGCAGAATTAGGCCACTCAGCCCATCAAATCTACTCCACCATTCAATCATAGTCGATCTACCTCTCCCTCCCAACCACATTCTCCTGCCTTCTCCCCATAACCTCTGGCACCCATACTAATCAAGAATCTATCTATCTCTGCCTTAAATATATCCACTGACTTGGCCTCCACAGCCTTCTGTGGCAAATAAGTCCACAGACTCACCACACTCTGACTAATAATAATAAATTTTAATAATAAATTTTATTTATGGGCACCTTTCAAGACTCTCAAGGACACCTTACAAAATTTAGTTAACAGAATACAAAACATGTAAGCGGAATGAAACAAAACAAAAAATAACGACAAAAAAAATAAAAATATATTAAAGACATCAACAATACACAATTCAAAGACACAATTCAAAGACACAATTCAAAGAGAGTGCAGCGGCACCTAATTGCGCCAGCGTTCACTCTCCCTTCCGGCAGCCCTCTTGGAAACGGAACAATAAGGATCCGCAGACCCGCAGTTCCGCAATGTTTTTATCGGCGGTCTTCAGCTCACCGGAGCTCCAGCGCGGCGACCCAGGCAAGGCATCGCCCACTCCGCTCCGCGATAGCGCTCCAGCGCTGTGCCGCCGCCGAAGCCGAGGTGCTGGGCGGTCCCCTCGGGAAAACGCCGCTCCAGGCCTGCTGGTAGGCCGCGAGGACGGGTCGACGGTGCAGCCCGGAGAAAAGCTGCCTCTCCGACCAGGTAGGGACCTAGAAAGTAGTTTCCCCCTTCCCCCCCCCCCTCTCCCCCCACATAAAAAAGTCTAGACCTAAAAACAAACACTGAAACTCACTAAAAATTAAAGAAAAGAGTGAAAAAGACGGACAGCTGCTAGCTAGCAGCCGTGCCCCAAGATGGCGCCCCCTCACATGACTAAAGAAACTCCTCCCATCTCCTTCCTAAAAGAACATCCTTTAATTTTGAGGCTATGGATCTCTAGACCTAGACTCTCCCACTAGTGGAAACATCCTCTCCATGGGTGAGGTTTCGGGTCGAGACCCTTCTTCAGACATAGAACATATATGGTTGGTGTGGACATGGTGGATTGAAGGACATGCTTCCAAGCTGTATCACTAAACTAAACTAAACTGATTTCCAATTCTGCCAGCCACCTACACACAATAGGTGATTAACCTTCTATTGGATGTAGAGAGAAACTGGAGCATCTGGAGAAAGCCTACACACAGAGACAATGCAGATGGACCTGGGAGCTGGGAAGGAGAAAAAAAGCGATGAAACTTTCTGTTACTTTAGCTGCTGTTTCACTTATTTGGAAGATAGGTGAGTGATCCTGCTGAATTATACAGTGCAGAGGTTACTGAAACCAAACAACGTGACATTTGTCCATCCAAGGAGAAGAGTGTTGATGACATTAAGAAACCCCTCGGCTAAGGGTTTGTTAATCTTTCCCTTGGAGGTTGAGGGGAGATCTGACAGATGTGCTTAAAATGATGATAGGGTAGACAGTTACAGGGTGGAAATGTCTAAGGCTGTGGGTTTAAGGTGAATGGAGCAAAGTTGAAAGGAGATGTGTGGGGGCAGGTTATTTTACACAGAGACTGGCGAGTGCCTGGAATGCACTGGCAGAGGTTGTGATGGAGGTAGATACGATAGTGGTGTTTAAGAGGCCTTTGGATAGCCACATGGACATACAGGGAATGGAGCAATATGGATCAGTTAAGGATGAGAACATACATTTCAAGTTATTTATGAGCATTGTGAAAAATGATATCCCAAATGCTCCAACTCTTTAATTTTCATGTTAACGGCTAATATTTCAGCAAACATGGCTGTCATAATTTTGACAAAACAGCTTAAGTATACTGCGCTTAATAAGGAAATAAATTCCATGTGTTAATAAATAGAAAAAATAAAACATACCTGTGGCCAAACAGTATTGGCATACCTAATTGGGTCTGTCATGAATTGAGCTTCAGAATGTTCTGTACTATAGCCATTAATTGACAATCGATAGTTGGATTAATTACCTTCCTGTAACACGCATAGAATGAAATGAATACCACTTTGTTCTGTTTGTACTTTGAGGTCTTAACACTGCAGTAATGTCTCATGATGTTCCCCAGTTAATAGGATGATCTTTGAAGAGAATGTACAGCGGCTGGGCAGGAGGAGGATGAGAAGCCAGAGGGAGATGTTAAAAATCCTTGAGTGAGACAGTTTCGCTTCAAGTAAAAACATTGTACCAATACTAAATAGTTTGCCTGGAAATGAGATGCACAGAATAGTTATCTATCTCCTGGTACTCATTTCAGCTTGCACCAAAATTCATACAATCTAATCAGTTGGGATAGTTTTCTTGTTTTCTATGGTAAGCAGAAACTGTAATTTATTTGTATAATCTTTCACTCAAGAGATTGTACGAGGGCGAGGGGGGGGGGGGGGGGGGGGGGGGAGAGGGAGGGAGGGGGGGAGAGAGGGAGGGAGTGAGGGTAGATAGGGAGGGGGCATCTCCCTCCTCCCCATCTCCCTTCTCAAACCCCTCCCATTTTCCTCTACCACCCCACTCCCCACCCCATCTCCCTCCTTCTCATTTCCCTCATCCTCCCCTCACTGCCATTCCCCGCCCCAGGAGCTACCCAGGTCGTAGAGCAGCACCAGGGCCTAGATCTCGGCCTGGTTCTCATACTCAGCCTGGCCCAGGTGGTGGCGGTCAGATCGGCTGCCGCCTGGGCTCCAGTCCAGGCCCCGACTTCATCTCCGGGCTCGTCCCTGACCCCGGACCCAGGCTCGTCCTTGGTTCCAGCAGCAGCTTCTTTCTCGGCCCCATCCCAAGCCCCGGGCTCGGCCCTCACTCCAGCTCAAGCACCACCCTCCCCACCAGGTGTTGGGCGTTGGGCGCCGCGCGCTTCTCGTTCACCGTGAGCGCTGGAGTGCCCCTCCCTCCCGGAGTCTCCCGTCCTGCCTTGCGAGTGCATTGTGACATCACTTGGGATTTTTTCCTGAAATGGGTGAGTATTCGAGCTGTTTTTTAAAACTTTAAACAATTAACAACTTCGGAACTATAGGTGGGAATGCGAAGGTAAGATGTTTATTGCCTCGCGGGGAAAATGGGAGTAGATTGTGTGAAAATGGGAAGGTTGTGGCCTAGCGTTTGGAAGAAATTAGGCATTAACCAGACACACACACATACGCGCACACACACACACACACACACACTCACACACACACACACACACACACACACACACACACACACACACACACACACACACACACTCACACAGCCACACTCACACACACACACACACACACAGCCACACACACACAGCCACACACACACAGCCACACACACACACACACACACACTCACACTCACACAGCCACACACACACAGCCACACACACACAGCCACACACACACAGCCACAAACAAGCCGAAGAGTTTTAGCATTACAGAGATGGGCCAAATACAGGCAGGTGGGACGTTGGGCCAAATGACTCTAAATACACAGATAAAACAGGGCTAAGTGATGTATTTGGCCCGATTTTTACATTGAGCTGAGTTAGTAGAAGATAGTCAACTTGATTGTAGTGTTCTTTTGACAAATTTATAGCAAAAAACTAATCAAGAAACAGAATGTCAGGAATTACTGATTATTCATCTAGCCTTGAACTAATTTTTCTGTAACATGATTTTTTTTCCATTCAAATCCCATGTAGTTACTGCAGAGTTGTGATAAACAAATGAAATCCATTAATTTTATGTTCTGCCTCATTGCTCCATTTGTAATTGTCTGGGGAGTTTCCAGTTTAATTTAGGGATACAGCACGGAAACAGGCCTTTCGGTCCACCGAGTCCACGTCGATCAGCGATCCCCGCACATTAACACTATCCTACACACACTAGGGACAATTTACATATACACCAAGCCAATTAACCTACATACCTGTACATCTTTGGAGTGTGGGAAGATCTCGAAGAAAACATAGGCGGTCATGGGGAGAACGTACAAACTCCGTACAGACAGCACCCATAGTCGGGCTCAAACCCGGGTCTTTGGCGCTGCAAGCGGTGCAAGGCAGCAACTCCACTGCTGTGCCACTGTGGCTGCCCTGTCAACAGTTTGTTTACAGTTTACAGTTTATGAAATATTTAAAAGAATAAACAAGAAATACCAATGTTAACATTTTAACAGTAATATAAAAGTGTTTTACCCTTTTAAAGTACAGTGTTTCATATTTAGAAACATGGAATTGCAGGGGCTGGTTTGCAAAAGAAAAATGCAAAGTGCTGGAGTAACTCATCAGGTCAGTGGGAGATGGCGGCCTGGTGTTTATATACGGCGTGATGGTCAAGGAGTAGGTATGAGGAGGTGTTTCCGATCTGGCATTTGGCCTCTGCACAGTCGAAAGGTCAGCCCGCCAGACTACAGCAGCACCTCCCTTGTCGCCAGGTTTGATAACAATATTGGAATTGTTGCTGATTGAGTGGAGGACTTATGAGTTTAGGGATTGTGAGACTGGAGTGGGTAAGGGGAGTGGAGACGTCACGACGGTTGAAGTTGCGCTGGCATTAGGAAATAAAAAGGTGCACAGAGTGTAGAAGGGCGGCAGGAAGAGTCCACGAGGAGGAGGAATGTTGGAGACAGGAGAAGGGGTCGTCACTGGGAGGTGAGGACTCGATGCCTGAGAAAATGGCCCAGAGGCAGAGGAGATGGAAGAACTCGCCATCATGACAGGCGCGGAACTCGCTGAGAAGTAGGTGTTGTATTTAAGTGTGGATATTTAATGTTTTATTAGTTTCGCTTAGTTTAGTTTAGAGATACTGAGTCCACGCGTTTAGAGATACCTTTGGCTAACTGAGTCCACGCCGCCCAGCAATCCCTGTACACTAACACCATCCTACACATTAGAGACAATTCACGATTTTTACCAAAGCCAATTATCCTACAAACCTGCAAGCCTTTGAAATGTGGGAGGAACCCGGAACACCCGGAGAAAACCCACGCGGTCACGGGAAGAACCTATAAATTCCGTTCAGGCAGCACCCGTAGTCAGGATCGAACCTGAGTCTCTTGCACTGTAAGGCAACAACTCTACAGCATCGTCACTGTGCCTCTGCCTTTTTGTTGCCTTTCTTGTGTTTTAATCTCAAAGAAGTTTTTAATGTGATGTGACGCATGTATAAATTCTTTAAAACTAAAAAAGTTGATTATAAGTTTGAAACTGTATCTTTAATGTTTCTCAAATGAAGGATTTTGCAGCTGACAGCAAATTTTAATTCCAACGCACTAGTCTGGTGATAAATATTTAAAGAATTCTTATAAAACTTTGTATCCTCTGAAAGTAACCATTGAAAAGTATTACGGAAAACGTAGTTGGCAAAATAATTTCCACTAATTGTGGATGACGCATGGGATTCCCAGAGGTCAATGGAAATCTTATACCCTGTCGCACTTCCCATTGGCAAATGGCCAACTGATTATCACAGTATTTCCACATTTTCCCTTTGAAATGTAACTATTGAATACCTTTCAGAAATTGGAACTTGACAAAACTCTTCTACAAGAGTTGGTTACAGTTTTATGCCTCATTATCAGTCATTTTTATTGTCCTTTATGACGAGGTCAGAAATTTAGTTTAGTTTCATTTAAAGATACAGTGAGGAAACACTGTAGCCAAAGAAAGACACAAAAAGCTGGAGTAACCCAGCGAGTTGGACAGCATTTCTGGAGACCCTTCTTCAGACTGAGAGTCAGGGAAATGGGAAACGAGAGATATAGATGAGAGATATAGAACAAATGAATGAATGATGTGCAAAAAAGTAACGATGAGCAGGGAACTGTGTTAGCTGTGTGCTAGGTGTGAACGAGTTAAACAGACAATGAAACTCACCAGGACAACAGTAAATCTAGTACAACGATTAGGGAGAGGGTAGGATAGAGAGAGAAGGGATACAAGGGTTACTTGAAGTTAGAGAAATCAACTTCATACTACTATAAGCTGCCCAAGCGAAATATGGGGTGCTGTTCCTCCAATTTGCATTTGGCGTAACTCTGACAGTGGAGGAGGCCCAGGACAGAAAGGTCAATGTGGGATTGGGAGGGGAGTTAAAGTGTTTGGCAACTGGGAGATCAGGCAGTCCCAGGCGGACTGAGTGAAGGTGTTCAGTGAAACGATCGCCCAGTCTATGCTTGGTCTCGCCGATGTATAAAAGAGTCCACACCTGCAAAAAACAAAGAAAGAACCTCCTCCAACCTCATCTACTATATCCATTGTTCAAGGCGCGGGCTCATACACGGTCCTGCGCTCCAAGGAATAGAGACTCGGCCTACTCAACCTCTCCCTACAGCTCGGACGCTCGAGTCCTGGCAACATCCTCGTAAATCATCTCTGAACCCTTTCAAGCTTGACAATATCTTTCCTATAGCATGGTGCCCAGAACTGGACACAATGCTGTAAATGCGGTCTCACCAACGTCTTATACAGCTGCAACCTGACCTCCCAACTTCTATACTCCACAGAGGCTTATCTATATAGGTTCCAGATACAGGGACAGCTACTTCCAGATTTAGGGACAGTTTCTCCAGATTCAGGGATGGTGTCTTCCCAGTTTTCACACAAACGTACCGTCCTCTTGCTAGCTGGAGTGCGGTCCTAGCATCTGCCTCTTTGGAGCCCTTTGAACTACCAATAATCAGTGTTTATCGGACTTTATCTTGCACTAAATTCTGTGTCCATCATCCTTTGTCTGTACTCCGTGGACGGCTTATTTGAAATCATGTATAGTCTTTTCTTTGACTGGATAGAAGGCAAACAAAGGGTTTTTTCACTTACCTCAGTATACATGACAATAATAAACTAAACTAAACTGAAAAAGTGCAGTTGATGATTATGATGTGAAATTCGTTTTCGCATGTTTATTGTATGAATTTAAATTGTTAAGATGAGAATTTAAAAAAAATTACGCAAATTTAAACTTTTTGTTTAAACCAAGAAAACAAAAAAAAACATTTTTAAAAAAAGGGTGTCATGGTGGCGCAGGGGTAGAGTTGCTGCCTTATAGCGCCAGAGACCCGGGTTCGATCCTGACTACGGGTGCTGTCTGTACAGAGTCTGTATGTTCGCCCTGTGACTGCATGGGTTTTCTCCCACGCTTCAAAGACGTCCAGGTTTGTAGGTTAATTGGCTTGGTATAAGTGTAAATTGTCCCTAGTGCGTTGGATAGTGATCGTTGGTCAGGGTGAACTTGGTGGACCGAAAGGGCCTGTTTCCGCGCTCCCTCTGTCTATCACTAACTCAGCAGGTCAGGCAGCTTCTCTGACAGTTAATGTGGGTGTATCTGGTCAAAACCAAACAACAGGTTTGTAAGAATTGAATGTTTCCAGCAGTGGCGGACTGGCCAGGGTGTCAGCTTGCCCGATGGCAAGTGGGCAAGTGGGCCCCTGATGAAGTGGGCCCTCTATATCAAGTGGGCTCCTGATGAAGTGGGCCCCCTTTGTCTCTTGGCAACCAATATTTTTAGACCCAGTCCGCCACTGGTTTCCAGACATGCCAAATGTTCAAGGCACTGCCATTGATTGTAATAGTACTCCTCCCACACTCCAAAGACGCACAGGTTTGTAGGTTAATTGGCTTTGGTAAAAATTGCAAAATGTCCCTTGTGTGTGTAGGATAGTGTTAATGTGCAAGGGATCGCTGGTCGGTATGGACTCGATGGGCCGAAGGGCCTGTTTTCGCACTGTATCTCTAAACTAAACGAAACCATACTAATCTCCCTGAATGTATTATTTTCAAGTATTATGAGTCTTTGGAAAAGGAGAAATATAATTTAGACTGAGCAGGAGAATGTGGAAAATGTAGAAAGCCTTTGGCAAAAACATGATAGATTTATTGAACCATAAGACATGTGTCAATGATGTAATAATTCTTGAACCATTGATTGGTCCAGAACTTGTGTCTAGCCTGGATAACCCAGATTAAAATTAAAAATTCTTGCAATGGAAGCTGCTCAGAATATTTCAGTGCATCTTCACTCTCCAAGTGAGTTGCCGTGGTAATCTTGTTAGCTTCACAGACGTCAGGTCAGATAAAACCTTTACTTCTCCAGGCTGCAGGATTTAATATTTGACACACAAAGGATGTCTGCAGACACAAACTTTGCTTAAGGAGTCCTTTGAGAACACTGCAATAATACACCGTAATAAAAGTGAGTTTATTAAATCCCGAGCAAGATTGCAGTAAAAATTCTTAGTATGTCTTTGCGGAATTATTTTGTTGGTTTTGTCATTTAACAAATTAAGCTAGATGTGTTGTTTTATAATCAGGCTACAGTGATAATATTTGGACTAAATGTGTGCCTTAACTGTGCGCACTTAGAAATGTGAATGCTCGGATTGCATCGTGCGATTTTATTCAGCGCGGTGCCAGGGATATAGTATTAGCAACCCGTGCGATCTATGAAATTAGACTGGGCTCCTACATTCCAAATCCATACTGCCGTGAATACCAGGAGTTACAATGAGGGCAAATGCATTTCCAATTTAGAGCAGAATTGCTTTTAACTGGCAAATTGCTCACAACATTGAAGTGAACCCTTTATTTATCGAGTATCTAACCAACACTCGACCTTTTGATCACAATCCTCACATCCCTCGGAGGTCGGACGGGCCACGGTGGGTGCCAGAGGTTAGACGAGGATGTGCTGCCAAGAACAAAGGGAGACTTGTCAGTGTCCTTTATGTGGCGACTCTTTGCATACCTTGTGTATGGTACGCAAAACAAAGAATTTCACTGTGACAATAAAGTATCAATCGATCAACTTTATGAATCTAGTTTAAATAATATCTTGTGCCACTTTATTATTGTGGCATTTAATTTATTATAAATGTGCCACTTAAGCCCTTTATTATTGATTATGTGGAATTTACATTTATTCCCAACCCCAGTACAGCTTTGAAATGCACCTGTAGACTGTTAGACTGGTGAGTTTGAGTTGATGTATGAGAATGATCCCAGGAATGAGTGGGTTAACATATGATGAGCGTTTGATGGCACTGGGCCTGTACTCGTTGGAGTTTAGAAGGATGAAAGGGAGACCTCATTGAAACGTACCGAATAATGAAAGGCTTGGATAGAGTGGATGTGAAGAGGATGTTTCCACTAGTGGGAGAGTCTAGGACCAAAGGCCATGGCCTCAGAACAGAAGAACGGAGATGAGAAGGAATATCTTTAGTCAGAGGATGGTGAATCTGAATCACTGGCCCACGGCCGAACCCCGGATTCAGGTCGCCGCCGCCAGAACGCTGCCTCAGCTACCGGAGCACCGCCTCAGCCCCGCGCCGGGCCGCCTCAGCCACCGGAGCGCCGTCCCAGCCCCGAGCCGGGCCGCACTCACAGGAGCCCCGTCCCAGCCTCGAGTCGTGCCGCTGCCACAGGAGCAACTCAGCCCCGCGCCGGGCAGCCCTCACCGGAGCGCCGAGTCATGCCGCTGCCACTGGAGCTCGAAGACAGCCAGCCTCGCGTTGGTGCGTCCTGGCTGGCTCTACCTCCGGAGCCTCGAGGTCGGTCGCAGGTTGGAGGCCGCCAGCTCCGCCATTAGGCCTCAGCGCAGACGGAGGCAGAGAAGGGGGATACGACAAGAAAAATTCGCATTCCCCCGAAGGGAGAGACAGAAAGCCCTGTTTCAGCCCCCCCACCCACACATAACACAACCTAATAACCAAAGATTTAACTAAACAAGACAAAAAAAACAACACAAAAAAGTAAAAACAGACGGACTGCAGGCGAGCCGCAGCCGTTCAACAGCGCCGCCACTTCCGGATCTCTGCGCTTGGGTTCTTTAACTTGACGAAAGAAATCAGAAGGCCTAAAAGTGGGCAGGAGACAGCTCTGGCAGATAGCAAAATAAAAGAAAGGGATGGTTCGGGTGGACACACAGAGATAAGAGTAGGGGAATCGTGAACCATAGGACATAGGTTTAAAGTGAGGGTGGGGGAGACATTTTTAATAGGGGTAACTTTTTCACATGGGTGGTAGGTCTATGAAACAAGCTGCCAGAGGAGATAATAGAGACAGGGACTAGTCAAGAGTGTTTTACTGTCGTATGTCCCAGATAGAACAATGAAATTCTTACTAGCAGCAGCACAACCGACTATGTGAACTTAGTACACTCTAAACAATATAATACACGGGACAAATAGTTCAGTGTGACACACACACACACACACACACACACACACACACACACACACACACACACACACACACACACACACACACACACACACACACACACACACACACACACACACACACACACACACACACACACACACACACACACACGTTTTCCCCCACATGTTAATATTGCGATGGTTGGTAGGTAAATTAGCCTAGCCACCAGTGTGTGGGTGGTCAGTCCAAGCTGGCCATCCGCGAGTCACGGTACCAGGCCGAAGAGGGCTCTGCCCGAAGCGGCTGCCTGCCCCTTTTCCGGGGTTACGTCCACGCCCGGGTGGTATTAGAGAGAGACTGCGCGCTGTCCACGGGCACCAAGGGGGATTTCCAGGACCGCTGAGCACTGCGGGGGGTTGAATGCATCCTAGACATTGAGTGTAAGATAGTTTATCGTTTATTGTGTATTATGGTGGTGGATTCTGTTTTGTTTTTTACTGTACTGTATATATTATTTTAATATTTGAATAAATATTTTTGATTAAAAAAAGTGTGTGGGTGGTCAGGAGAATCAGAAGCAAATGGGCCTCTGTGAGAAATCAAGCGATTGATGGGGATGCTCTAAGATCTGGCATAGACTTAATGGTTCAATGGTACTTTATTGTCACTACCGAGGGACAGCAAAAGTATTACAATCTTAGGTAAGTGGAATAGTACACTGAGACAGTATACAAGAGTATTAAGGGTGGCGCAGTGGTAGAGTTGCTACATTACAGCGTTTGCAGCGCCAGAGACCCATGTTCGATCCCGACTATGGGTGCTGCCTGTATGGAGTTTTATGTTCTCCCCATGACCCATGTGGGTTTTCTCCGAGAACTTTGGTTTCCTCCCACACTCCAAAGACGTACAGGTTTGTAGGTTAATTGGCTTGGTAGAAATGTAAACTGCCCCTAGAGTGTGTAGGGTAGTGTGCGGGGATCGTTGGTCAGTGTGGACTCGGTGGGCCGAAGGGCCTGTTTCCGTGCTGTATCTCTAAACTAAACTAAACTAAACTAAACTAAGTCGCCACGTTTTGGTGCCATTTTTTATGATTCAAGTTGTTATAAATGTAGAGATCTTAAATTGACCATGAAGGCTCGTTGTCCTGGCAGTGTTAAAGGGTCACAGCCTGGCCAAGCAAAGTTGTTGGCATCCATCACCGCTGCTCCACTGCTCCATGCCACTGCGGGCCGCGTCCGATCCTAGCGTTCGGCCACTTGGAGCGGTGTCCATTCCACTAGAGCTCCAGGCTGCTGCAGGGCAGGGTTCTCAGCCTTATTGCACCCATATTCAACAGTGGCTTGGTATCTTAAGGCACAGGATTTGAATAGTATAGAAAACAACTTTGCAGAGTCGAGAACAAATGTTTAGGAAAGAACTGCAGATGCTGGTTTGAATTGAAGGTTGACACAAAATGCTGGAGTAACTCAGTGGGACAGGCAGACTGAAGAAGGGTCTCGACCCGAAACACCACCCATTCCTTCTCTCCAGAGATGCTGCCTGTCCCGCTGAGTTACTCCAGCATTTTGTGTCTACCTTCGAGAACAAATGTTAATGGGTATGAGCTGAAGAGTCTCCTTCTCTGTTGTAAAGAAGCAGAAGAAACATATGAAGCTATAATTATTATTTTTGTAATACAGCTTGTTCTCAGGATGAAAATCTACCATCCTTAACTGGTCCTAAAGGTATGCCTACATTCCAACCTCTCCCATAAACCATCTTCTGGGAGTTCACAATCACGGCACACCGCTCTCTTCTCATGGCCACTTGGGATAGGTAATAAATGTTTACTTTAAAAAATTGAATTTTAAATATCTCCATTGAACTTATTCCTGATATTGATGGGGTTTGGATGGCTCCGTTGGGGAGGAAAGATTTGTAATTGGAAATGTTATAAGACTGTAATATTGTGTGTAATTAGCTATCTTAAGCACTTGGGGTATTCTGATTTACTGCTCCTTCTGAACCTTCTGAATTTTGTAGTCGGCAGGGCAGTACTCTGCATATCACCAACTTGGACAATTTTACATTTTTATCAAGCCAATTAACCTACAAGTCTTTGGAGTGTGGGAGGAAACCGAAGATCTCGGAGAAAACCCACACAGATCATGGGGAGAACGTACAAACTCCATACAGACAGCACCCGTAGTCGGGATCGAACCCGGGTCTCTGGCGCTGCATTTTGCTGTAAGGCAGCAACTCTACCGCTGCGCAACCGTGACCGCCTCCTGCTGTCCTTGAGAATTAAATAGGATTAAACACTCAAAGGTGTAGCCGCGGGCTCCGGCACAGTCCCCAGCTCTGCCTCCTTATTTGTTGGTTACGTCAATAAGTCCATGTTCCAAAGGTACACTGGCACCATCCCCCAACTCTTTCTCCGCTACATCAACAACTGCATTGGGGCTGCCTCCTGCAGAACTTGTTGATTTCATCACCTTCACCACGTACTTCCAACTTGCCCTCAAATTCACTTGGACTATCTTTAACACCACACTCCCCTTAGATAAACACAAAATGCTGGAGTAACTCAGCGGGACAGGCAGCGTCTCTGGAGAGAAGGAATGGGTGACGATTTGGGTCGAGACCCTTCGTCATCCTCGACTCTTCCTTCTCTCCAGAGATGCTGCCTGTTTCACTGAGTTACTCCAGCATTTTGTGTTTATCTTCAGTTTAAACTAGCATCTGCAGTTCCTTCCTACACACTACTCCCCCCTCTTCTCGGTCTCTCTGTCTCCATCTCAGGAGACTATTAACTAACATTTACTGTAAACTCACTGACTCTCACAGTTACCTGGACTACACTTCCTCCCTCCCTGCCTCTAGCAAAGATGCCATGCTTTACTCTCAAGAGTCTTTGAAAAGGTCCTGACCTGAAATGTCACCTGACCATGTCCTCATAGACACTGCCTAACCGCAGTGTTTTAGATTTTAGTTTTTTTAGTTTTAGAGATACAGTGTTAAAACTGGCCCTTTGGCCCACCGTGTCCGCACTGACCAGCGATCCCCGCATATTACCCCTATCTTACACACACTAGGGACAATTTACATTTATACCAAGCCAATTAATACCAAACCTGTACGTCTTTGGAGTGTGGGAGGAGACCAAAGATCTAGGAGCAACGGGGAGAGCGTACAAACTCCGTACAGACAGCACCTGTAGTCGGGATCGAACCTGGGTCTGTAAGGGCTGTAAGGCAGAAGTTCTACCGCTGCGTCAGTGTGCCGCCATATATTTTTTCTGATGGTCAAAAGAAAAGTTACTCCAGCATTATGTTATATTATGTTATATTTTTATGTTATGTTATATTTTTTTAAACCAGCATTTGCTGTTTCTTGCCACCGTAAACTGTGTTGTCTGACAACTAATATAATCGCATTACATTATGCGACGTAATTTATTTAATATATCATTTACATATCTGGAACCTATTAAGTTCCACGCTATTTGCAATCAGCACTTTTCCCCACACCATGGTCCTGAAGGTTCTTTGCAACTTGTCTTTATGGATTTGGATCCAATGAATAGTGAAGGAAACCATTGCTCTCTGTAAGTGCAGCAGACAGCTGTACACCAAGCAGAGCAATTCAATTTTGTGCTCTCATGGGGATTTTTTGTGTCCATCAATGAATGGGTCCTGATATGAATCTTAATGACATTTATGCTTTGCTACGGTGGAGACAACTAAATATGTAATTGGATTTGCTGCCACATAAGCCTGAAGTTTAAGTTGTTTATAATATAAATTGAGGAAAAAAATTGGCTTTAATTTAATAACACTCTACCCTGATTCTAAGCTGACCTTAGATGGGTAAATTAATCTGACATTGAGAAACCAATTTTGCATGTTCAAGGAATATATTTCAGATTTATTATGTGTCGGAAGTGAACTGCAGATGCTGGTTCGAACAGAAGATAGACACAAAATGCTGGAGTAACTCAGCGGGACAGGCAGCATCTCTGGAGAGAAGGAAAGGGTGACGTTTTGGGTCGAGACCCTTCTTCAGACTGGGGAGTCAGGGGAGAGGGAGATACAGAGATAAGGAAGTGTAAGGTGTGAAAACGAGTCAAAGTGGATGAATTTCAAAGAAAATGTTGAATAAGATCGTTGTTAGCCAGGAGGCGGTAACAACAAAGCAAACAGATAAAACGTAATCGAGGACAGTCAGACTGGTCTGAGAACTGAGAAGGGGGGAGGGATGGAGGGCAAGGGTTATGCACTAGTCAAGTCAAGACTCGCTGAAGCCAATTAATAAAAACTCTCTGATTAGACCATTTGATACACTTTTGTTTTTACTTCACTTGTTGTTCAGCGTGCAGTGAGTCGCAGCAATATATCAAAAGGGCAAAACCCCTTGGGAAAAGGACAGATTGCCAAACGATCTGCAGATGCCTACAGCGGTTGATATGCATCTAGCAAAGGATAAAATGGTCACTGTTTTACCTGGGACCCCTGGTCAACCAACGCCTATTCTATCCCCCGTGAAATATTACTTTTTTCTCTTTCAAATGTAAAATTAACTGCATAAAATACAAAGCAGGTCAGGCAGCATCTGTGGAGGGAATGGATAGGTGATGTTTCGGTTTGGGACCCTCCTTTGGAAATATGAAGAAGGGTTCTTGACCCTCAGTAGTTCATAGGTTCATAACTGATGGGAGCAGAATTAGGCCATTCGGCCCATCTAGTCTACTCCGCCATTCAATCATGGCTGATCTAATCGTTCCCTCCTAACCCCATTCTCCTGCCTTTTCCCCATAACCCTGACACCCGTACTAATGAAGAATCAATCTACCTCTGCCTTAAAAATATCAATCGACGGCCTCCACAGCCTTCTGTTGCAATGAATTCAACTGATTCATCACCCTCTGACTAAAGAGGTTTGAAGAAGGGTCCCGAATCGGAATGTTATCTTTCCATTCCCTCCACAGATGCTGCCTGACCTGCTGTGTTACTCCAACACTTTGTGCTTCACTCAAGATTCCAACATCTGTAGTTCTTGTGTCTCCAATTAACTTTGCATCTTCAGTAGTAATTTCATTTGATTTTGGTTTACAGAGGTTGGCTCCTTACGTGTTTTTCGAACCAATGATACACATCATTACTGCCATTCTCTGTATTGGTAGCTCATAAAGACATTATAACCAATTTATATAGATGACTAGACCAATTGCAGACCCGTTGGGTCTGTTCCCCCAACGTGCGGTTGTGGGGGGGGAGGCGGCATGCAGCGTCACACACACTAACTATCCCCCCCCCCCCCCCCGCACTCACGCTAATTACCCCCCTTGATATTATATTAATATTATTAATTTGCTCCTTTTAACCCATAAGCACCCTATCTACTGACGCATAGCCCCCAACTTGCAGTCACATCTAGAGAGGGATGGGGCGGGGTAGAGAGTGAGGGCAGAGAGAGAAGGGGCAGAGACAGATAGAGAGGCAGAGACCGAGAGAGAGGGGCAAGAGGGAGACGGGGTGGAGGGGAGGAGAAGAGGGAGGGTGGGTGAAGGGGGAAAGGTGGGGGAGGAGGGGAGAGAGGGATAGGGAGGAGAGAGGGGGAGAGAAAGAGGGGAGAGAGAGAGGGGGGGAGAGGGGGGAGGGGGGAAGAGAGAGGGAGAGAGAGGGGGTGCTGAGTGAGGGGGAGAGAGAGGGGGTGCTGAGAGGGGGTGGGGTGAGGGGGGTAGAGGTGGGGAGCAGGGAGGGGGAGGGTGGAGGGTAGGGGTATGGAGGGGAAGGGGGTTTAGGGGAGGGTGGGGGAGGGGAGGAGGTGGAGAAAAAGAGGGAGAGAGAGAGGGGAGGAGGGGAGGGGGGAGATGGGGGAGGGGGAGAGGGGGGGAGTGGGGGGAGGGAGAGAGAGAGGGGGGGGGGAGAGAGAGGGAGGGTGGGAAGAGAGAGGAGGGGAGACTTCAACTTTTTACTTCAACCCAAACCCCCCAAACAACCATTTGCAGGCAGTGCCTTTTTACTTCAAACCAACCATATTTTCATTTTCAAACCACATTAAGGTCACTCACAGTTGAGTAGACATGTGTTCAGTGTTATTCAGAGCTCAGAGAGACGTGACCTCCATCTTGCAGAAACTGAGTGAGGCACACCATTTCCTGGTTTTATAGTCCCTCCCCCTCCCTCCAGCAGGGGCAGCAGAGAGAATGGTGATTTTAAAAAAATCATTAATATCTCTCTGATTTTTCATCGATGGGAAAAATCCTCCGGTCCAGGAAGGCAGACCTGGGCTCCGAGCGAGGTGGCCAAAAATGACGGCCGTAGGTGGAGGCGTCCTCTCGGAAATCGCAGCACAGTGGGCCAAAAGCGGTCAAGATCAGACTTTTAGTAATATAGATAGATATATGTCTTCGCCAGTGTTTATCTCTCATTTATCCATGCAAAACTGGTTCTCTAGTTGTCACTCTTTGCTATTTGTGGGAGTTTGTGTACAAACCGGCTGTTAGTTTAGTGTAGTTTAGAGATAGTTTAGTTTAGAGATACAGTGTGGAAACAGGCCCTTCGGCCCAGCGAGTTCGTGCCGACCAGCGGTCTCCGTACACCAGCTCTATCCTACACACACTAGGCAATAGACAATAGACAATAGGTGCAGGAGTAGGCCATTCGGCCCTTCGAGCCAGCACCGCCATTTAATGTGATCATGGCTGATCATCCCCAATCAGTACCCCGTTCCTGCCTTCTCCCCATATCCCCTAACTCCGCTATTTTTAAGAGCCCTATCTAGCTCTCTCTTGAATGCATCCAGAGAACTGGCCTCCACCGCCCTCTGTGGCAGAGAATTCCACAGACCACAACTCTCTGTGAGAAAAAGTGTTTCCTCGTCTCCGTTCTAAATGGATTACTCCTTATTCTTAAACTGTGGCCCCTGGTTCTGGATTCCCCCAACATCGGGAACATGTTTTCTGCCCCTAGCGTGTCCAAACCCTTAACAATCTTGTATGTTTCAATGAGATGCCCTCTCATCCTTCTAAACTCCAGAGTGTACAAGCACAGCCGCTCCATTCTCTCAGCATATGACAGTCCCGCCATCCCGGGAATTAACCTTGTAAACCTACGCTGCGCTCTCTCAATAGCAAGAATGTCCTTCCTCAAATTAGGGGACCAGAACTGCACACAATACTCCAGGTGTGGTCTTACTGGGGCCCTATACAACTGCAGAAGGCACACTTTACAATTTTACCAAAGCCAATTAACCTACAAACCTGGACCTCTATGGAGTGTGGGACGAAACCGGAGCAACTGGGGAAAACCCACGCAGGTCATGGGGAGAACGTACAAACTCCGCACAGCCAGCACCCGTAGTCAGGATCGAACAGGGTCTCTGACGCTGTGAGACAGCAACTCTTCCGCCGATCCACCGTGCTGTGTTTTCTAGATTCCAAAGTGGCTACCCTTCAATAGTATTCTTCAGTTAAAGGCACTTTGGAACATTCATAGACCAGCATAATAAACATACAATTCAACTTCTCTGATCACTCCTGAAGAACATCATCTAAATAGTTGCAAGACATTTCATCTAAATGATAAAATTCTACACTGGAATGGGAGTCATCCATGCAGACAATAGCCTATAATGCAACACACACTTGAACCTTGCTTTGAATATTGAATGCATTGCAACCTTGAATATTGCAAATTCACGTTCATGTTCTTCTTACCCAGAGTTTTCCTTGCTTGGATCCCTTAGATTAGCTTTCTGCCTCTTGGGTTGGTCCCAAGATATTGGAATCTTGTGTTCTTAGTGAGATCTGTGAGATTGAAATGAAGGTACTTTGTTCACCAACATGTTTCTGATCTCAGCATAGCCTTTGATGTGGATAACCAGACCAGACCCGTCCAACACCTCTGCACTGAAACCGCACTCAACTGCTACCATTCATATATATCGTCTCAGAGGCAGAAAGTTACTTTGAAATTCCCACTCCCTCAGACAGTTTTACTGTTACCTCCAATCTTTACCAATGATATACGCTTGGCTGCCTCCTATTAACCTACAAACCTGGACGTCTTTGGAGTGGCTGCCTCCTATTACTCAATAGTATGATCTTCCCCAATGATATGTCCTTGGCTCCCATCTAATCCTCATCAACCTTTTGTGTAAAGACATTACTAACCAAATTAACCCATCAATTCCTATACATGAATACACCTAGGTTATCTTGCCTTCATGCTCCTCCCCACTGCAATCCAAGAAACTGGGGGTTCAATTCAGTATTGGATGGAGAGGTATTTCCTTCTGCTGCGAAGATCAAACTTAAACACTCTTGTTGAATATCAGTCAATCATATGAGTGAATCTTGAGCTGAGAATATTTCATTCCTGACATAGTAGAAACATAGAAAATAGGTGCAGGAGTAGGCTATTCGGCCCTTCGAGCCTGAACCGCCATTCAATATGATCATGGCTGAACATCCAACTCAGTATCCTGTACCTGCCTTCTCTCCATACCTTCTGATCCCTTTAGCCACAAGGGCCACATCTAACTCCCTCTTAAATATAGCCAATGAACTGGCCTCAACTACCTTCTGTGACAGAGAATTCCACAGATTCACCACTCTCTGTGTGAGAAATGTTTTTCTCATCTCGGTCCTAAAATACTTCCCCCTTATCCTTAAACTGTGACCCCTTGTTCTGGACTTCCCCAACATCGGGAACAATCTTCCTGCATCTAGCCTGTCCAACCCCTTAAGAACCCACAACCCCTCGGGTGCTGACTGTGTGGAGTTTGCAGGTCCTCCTCGCTTTTGACTTTAGAGACACAACGTGGAAACAGGTCCGTGCCAACCAGCGATCACCCATACACTAGCACTATCCTACACACCAGGGACAATTTACAATTAAACCGAAGCCAATTAACCTACACACCTGCCTTTGGAGTGTGGGAGGAAACCAGATCACCCAGAAAGAACTCAGGCGGCCACGGGGAAAACGGACAAACTCGGTACAGACAGCAACCGTAGTCAGGATCAAACCCGGGTCTCTGTAAGGCAGCAACTCTACCGTTGCTGTATGTCTATCTGTGCCGTCACTGTGACCGTGTTTTCTCTGGGAGCTCCAGATTCGTCCAACATCGCAAACAAGTACAGGTTGGAAGCTTAATTTCCATTTGTACATTGCTCTGTGTAAGAGTGGTAGAAACTAAAATGGAATACGAGTAGAATAATATGGGTCAGGGACGGTAGAATTTGTGGAAATACTGCACGCACCGTGGGGCAACACAAAGGCAATGAGCCAAATGACTTGTTCCTTCGCTGTATCTCTCTATGCCTCTCTTTTTGGGGCTTACACTAGTGTAAGGTATGAACGATGAACCATCAACTCGATACTTACTGTATCTCACCTCAAGATTTAACATGTATCTATTAAAATTCAATAAAGATCATTCCTCCTGAAAGGTACCACTTGCTGCATAAATCTATTAATTCTGTCATCTCTTAACTAAAGGAGGAGCCGGTGTGCGTTGTCAGCGCCGTAGGTGGCTGCTATTAGTATAAAGGTACAAAGGCTCTTGGGCAGGGCCGGTACACCTGGCATCACGACCAGGTTCTTAAACCCATTGCAGAAGCCATCAGCATGGGAATCAGCAGCTGTAGACGAGAACGCCCCACCACCCAGATGATCACATAGAAACATAGAAACATAGAAATTAGGTGCAGGAGTAGGCCATTCGGCCCTTCGAGCCTGCACCGCCATTCAATATGATCATGGCTGATCATCCAACTCAGTATCCCGTACCTGCCTTCTCTCCATACCCTCTGATCCCCTTAGCCACAAGGGCCACATCTAACTCCCTCTTAAATATAGCCAATGAACTGGCCTCGACTACCCTCTGTGGCAGGGAGTTCCAGAGATTCACCACTCTCTGTGTGAAAAAAGTTCTTCTCATCTCGGTTTTAAAGGATTTCCCCCTTATCCTTAAGCTGTGACCCCTTGTCCTGGACTTCCCCAACATCGGGAGCAATCTTCCTGCATCTAGCCTGTCCAACCCCTTAAGAATTTTGTAAGTTTCTATAAGATCCCCTCTCAATCTCCTAAATTCTAGAGAGTATAAACCAAGTCTATCCAGTCTTTCTTCATAAGACAGTCCTGACATCCCAGGAATCAGTCTGGTGAACCTTCTCTGCACTCCCTCTATGGCAATAATGTCCTTCCTCAGATTTGGAGACCAAAACTGTACGCAATACTCCAGGTGTGGTCTCACCAAGACCCTGTACAACTGCAGTAGAACCTCCCTGCTCCTATACTCAAATCCTTTTGCTATGAAAGCTAACATACCATTCGCTTTCTTCACTGCCTGCTGCACCTGCATGCCCACTTTCAATGACTGGTGTACCATGACACCCAGGTCTCGCTGCATCTCCCCTTTTCCTAGTCGGCCACCATTTAGATAATAGTCTGCTTTCCTGTTTTTGCCACCAAAATGGATAACCTCACATTTATCCGCATTATACTGCATCTGCCAAACATTTGCCCACTCACCCAGCCTATCCAAGTCACCTTGCAGTCTCCTAGCATCCTCCTCACAGCTAACACTGCCCCCAAGCTTAGTGTCATCCGCAAACTTGGAGATATTGCCTTCAATTCCCTCATCCAGATCATTAATATATATTGTAAATAGCTGGGGTCCCAGCACTGAGCCTTGCGGTACCCCATTAGTCACTGCCTGCCATTGTGAAAAGGACCCGTTTACTCCTACTCTTTGCTTCCTGTTTGCCAGCCAGTTCTCTATCCACATCAATACTGAACCCCCAATGCCGTGTGCTTTAAGTTTGTAAACTAATCTCTTATGTGGGACCTTGTCGAAAGCCTTCTGGAAGTCCAGATACACCACATCCACTGGTTCTCCCCTATCCACGCTACTAGTTACATCCTCGAAAAATTCTATAAGATTCGTCAGACATGATTTACCTTTTGTAAATCCATGCTGACTTTGTCCAATGATTTCACCACTTTCCAAATGTGCTGCTATCCCATCTTTAATAACTGACTCTAGCAGTTTCCCCACTACCGATGTTAGACTAACTGGTCTGTAATTCCCCGTTTTCTCTCTCCCTCCCTTCTTAAAAAGTGGGGTTACGTTTGCTACCCGCCAATCCTCAGGAACTACTCCAGAATCTAAAGAGTTTTGAAAGATTATTACTAATGCATCCACTATTTCTGGAGCTACTTCCTTAAGTACTCTGGGATGCAGCCTATCTGGCCCTGGGGATTTATCGGCCTTTAATCCATTTAATTTACCCAACACCACTTCCCGGCTAACCTGGATTTCACTCAATTCCTCCAACTCCTTTGACCCGCGGTCCCCTGCTATTTCCGGCAGATTATTCGTGAAGGCCGGAGTGCAGCTGCCAAGAACCACAGCAGCCAGGAATCAGTCAGGAATCCTGGCGACTGCGCAGGACTGGCAGCTTTCTGTAGACCTGGTGAAACAGCTGAAGTTCCCACGGCACATTGCCACGACCACCCTGAGGCCCGATATCCTCCTGGTCTTAGAGGCGACGAAAAACATCGTCTTGTTGGAACTGACAGTGCCGTTGGAGGAGGTCCACGAGAGGAAGATGGCCAAGTATGATGAGCTGGTCATAGACTGCCGCAAGCAGGGCTGGAAGGCGAGGTGTATGCCCATCGAGGTTGGCTGCAGAGGTTTTGCAGGGCAATCGCTCTACAAACCCTTGAGTGCACTGGGCATAAATGGAGTGGCGAGGAGAAAGGCCATCAAGAACACCACAGAGGCAGCGGAGAAGGCCTCGAGATGGCTCTGGATCAGGAGAGGAGGTCCATGGGGAGGAGCGAATGCCACCTGAACACAAGTCGTGGTCTGATCAACCACGGCTGGGTCGCCTGGGCGAGGGTGTCTGATGTTGAAAGACCCGAAACACCCAATGACCCCAGGTTACATCACTGATGATGTGTTCAGGAGCATCTATCGATATATTTCTATCAATGACATTGGGTAGGCAAGCAAATAATTTTACTGTGCCTAGTCACATGTGACAATGAGGTATTCCATTCTATTCCAATCCAGCCCACACAGGTCAAGAAGGCTTTCGGCACATTGGCTTTCATCAGTCAGAGTACTCGGTATAGATCCTTCTCTCCATAGATGCTGCCTCACCCGTTGAGTTTCTGAGATGCTGCCTCACCCGCTGAGTGGCCCTTGTGGCTAAAGGGATCAGCGGGTATGGAGAGAAGGCAGGTACAGGATACTGAGTTGGGTGATCAGCCATGATCATATTGAATGACGGTGCAGGCTCGAAGGGCCGAATGGCCTACTCCTGCACCTATTTTCTATGTTTCTATGTTTCTCCAGCATTTTGTGTCTACCTTCGATTTTACCAGCATCTGCAGTTCTTCCTTAAACATTCTCTGTACAGAAGTTGGAAGATATGTTACAAGACACATTTGGAGCATTGGGTTCAGTTTTTTGGTTACCGTGTTATAAGAAAGATGTTGTTAAGCCGGAAAGGATAGAGAGAAGATTTACGAGAATGTTGCCAGGACTAGAGGAGGTGAAGAGTACAAACATAATTCCAAGCAATTGGAAAGGAAACGAGCACAAAATAAAACTTAGAACCCTAACTAAACCATTCTTCTTTCTATAAATCGAGTTAACATTTAAGGAGAGTTTGTAATTAAGTAAAAACAAAAGTTGAAGGTTTGCATGCAGAGTTATTTTCTCGCCTTATTTTATCTTACAGCTAATGCGTTCACTCGTTGGAGGGATTTGAATGCCTGTAGGATGATAGATATCGAGGAGAGAACTGAATGGGAGAAGGTTGAGTTGAAATGGCAACAGGAAATATATCCTGATATTCTTTATCTGCGCGGAGGCTGACACGTTCTCGGTCTAAGTAAAGGGTTGCTACACAGAATCGATGAGTCGAGACAGCCATGGTGCGATTGATCTGGACAATGGAAATAGATGGATCTGCTCTCGTTCGGTTTTATCTCCATCAAATTAAAGCAACTAAATAATTCATGGAAGGGAACGGCGATGGATTACGCAGAAGCATTTTCCGATGAAACTGTTGTGGGGCTTTGATGACGGCGATTCTCGGGAGCGAGGGCTGTCTCCGCCTCCAAGATTAACGCCGCGTTTGCAAGCGTTTGTTGTGCGGTCGCTTTAAATTGGGATTACTTGCGCTCGGCTCCATCCAGAGACTGCGGAGAGCAGAGCAGAAAAGTGCTCTCGTCCCACAAGCCGCTCACAGCGCCCACAGCATCGACGAAGACCATGCATTCCATGCCTCTCCTAACCTTGGCTTTGCTTTGCTTCGTGGCAGGTAACGTATTTATGTGTAGGAAGAAACTGCTGGTTTAGATCGAAGATAGACACAAAATGCTGGAGTAACTCTGCGGGACCGGCAGCATCTCTGGAGAGAAGGAGTGGGGTCGAGACCCTTCTTCAGATTGTCCCGCTGAGTTACTCCTGCATTTTGTGTCTAATGTTGTGTCTTATGTTTGTGTATTTCAATCCGTATTCTTTTAATGGACAGTTTCTCGCTTTCAGTACCTTGGATAGCGGACGGGTCGCGGTTACTAACCTTCCTTCCATCCACCAGTTTAGTGGTGGGAAGGGGGGGCCATCTTCTTGATAGTCCTCTAAAAACAAGAAGCTGGATTTGTGATTCCCAGCATCGATTTATTGGCAATCTTTGTTCGTGTAATAGAAAGCGCGAAAGATAAAGACCGCGTAGTGGAAATGCGAGGAAAATACTCAGTGGTGGAGTAGTTCCAACATTTCCTTATTCCCCACGTTTCCCCTTTTCAGTTATTGGTTGAATTAATTGATTATTATTATTGGTGTTTTTTTTTTTTACATGTGCATGTGTGTGTGTGTGTGTGTGTGTGGGTGGGTGGGAAGGAACTGCAGATGCTGGTTTAAACCGAAGATAGTCACTAATTGCTGGAATAACTCAGCGGGTCAGGCAGCACTTCTGGAGACACTGTCCTGACCACTGGCCTGACCCCGAAAACCATTCTCAAAGGCTCTGCAACTATAGGGCGGTACAGTGGTAGAGCCACTGTCTCACAGCGTCAGAGATCTGGGTTCGATCCTAACCTCGGCACTGTCTGCGTGGAGGTACACAAAAATGCTGAAGAAACTCAGCGGGTGCAGCAGCATCTATGGAGCGAAAGAAATAGGCGACGTTTCGGGCCGCGAGGGTTTTTTCCGGGTGCTATAGTTTCCTCCCACATTCCTAAAACGTGCGGGTTTTTTTCGCTTAATTTGCCTCTGTAAATTGCGTGTAGAAAGTGGGACAACGTGGAACTAGTGTGAACGGGCACAGATATGCCCCTGTCCCACTTAGGAAACCTGAACGGAAACCTCTGGAGACTTTGCACCCCACCCAAGGTTTCCGTGCGATTCCGGGAGGTTGTAGGTGGTTGCCGGAGGTTGCAGGTAGTGGAAGCAGGTAGGGAGACTGATAAAAACCTCCGGGAACCGCACGGGTGGGGCACAAAGTCTCCAGAGGTTTCCGTTCAGGTTTCCTAAGTGGGACAGGGGCATAACTCAGCGGGACAGGCAGCCTCTCTGGAGAGAAGGAATGGGTGATGTTTCGGGTCGAAGCCCATAGACAGGGGCATTACTCAAGCATTTTTTTCGTGGGGGAAAAGCCTGTTTCTACTCTGTATCTCCAAACAAAACTAAATCCTTTCTTTATAGCTTCTTCATCCCAGTAACCTAGGACGTCTTCTTATCCACAGTGTTAAGGCATGTTTGGACTATCAGCTGCAGGTCGGGTGCAACCACATTTTCACTGGTTTGTTTGTTTGTCTTTAAGTTCGTTTTCCTAAAGAACAAACCAGGGAAACGATATCCCGGGAGTCATTTGTATTTTTTTGCTAGTTCTAGGATCAGTCATTCTGCTTATTTCTTGTTCTTGACAGTAATCACCGCGCTACCGGCGGAGAGGGGCGAACGGAGAGACGAATTGGTACGTTACATTCACACGTTTACAAGCTTAATCTATCACGTTTCATGTATTTTGTGTTTTTCTAACTGTTGCTAGATCAATTTCCCTCCTGCGATGAACACAGTTCTATCGTAACGCGTCGTTATGGTAAATCGAGGAACAGGTGCTGATTGTATCCAACATTTATTTATTTACACGTTTAGGTGACGCGGTGTATCATCGAGGCTCTTTCCAACGCTCTTTCGAAACCCAACGCCCTATCTGTGAGCTCGGAATGCAGGGACCTTCTAAAGGGTAAGTGTGTATCTTTGTCCGGTCAATATCCTTGAGCTGGTTTATTACATTGGCATCGAGCGAGGTCACCAAACAAATGCTACACAAAGTGGCTATTTTCGGTTTAATCTGCGATCCATGCTGGAATTTGCAACACAAACTGCGTGTGTGCGCGTTGGAGGGTAGGTTGAGATGTCTTCTGACGGTGGAAACAATAGTTTTAGGCTTAGTTTAGAGATAGAGCGTGGAAACTGGCCCTTCGGCCCATCCAGTCCGCGCCGACCCGCACACTAGTTCCATCCTACATGACTTGCAGAGGGCCAATTTACCGACAAACCTGCACGCCTTTTGGTTTGTGGGAGTGAAAGGCTTGGATGGAGTAAATGTGGAGAAGTTGTTTCCACTAATGGGAGAGTCTAGGAAGGAGCTGAGGAGGAATTTCTTTAGGGTGGTGAATCTGTGGAATTCTTTGCCACAGAAGGCTGTGGAGACCAAGTCAATGGTTATTTTTAAGGCAGAGATAGATAGATTCTTGATTAGTTCAGATGTCAGGGGTTATGGGGAGAAGGCAGGAAAATGGGTTTAGGAGGGAGAAAAATTGAAAAATTGAAAATTGTTCTTTATTGTCATTATAACATGTAAACATGTACAACGAAATTAAAAATGCCAACCAGTCAGTGCACCATTCACACATTATCTAAAAGCTAACCATACGTAAAAGAGAAATATCTAAAATAAACAACTAAAATAAATAACATGAAAAAAACCAAGCATAAACACACAACCATACATTCTTCTGTCGATTTCACAATCCCTTTGGTATGTAACGCACCTGCACTCATTTGGTGGCTATATTGAGTGTAGTTATTGCTGTGGGATAAAAACAGTTTTTGAGTCTGTTTGTCTTGTCCTCATTGATCTGTACCGTCTGCCTGACGGCAACAGTTCAAACAGGGAGTGGGAAATGTCAATTATAAGGTGGAATCTCATATAGACAGGGTGGTAAAGAAAGCTTTTGGTATGCTAGCCTTTATAAATCAGAGCATTGAGTATAGAAGCTGGGATGTAATGTTAAAATTGTACAAGGCATTGGTGAGTCCAAATCTGGAGTATAGTGTACAATTTTGGTCGCCCAATTATAGGAAGGATGTCAACAAAATAGAGAGAGTACAGAGGAGATTTACTAGAATGTTGCCTGGGTTTCAACAACTAAGTTACAGAGATAGGTTGAATAAGTTAGGTCTTTATTCTCTGGAGCGCAGAAGGTTAAGTGGGGACTTGATAGAGGTCTTTAAAATGATGAGAGGGATAGACAGAGTTGATGTGATCAAGCTTTTCCCTTTGAGAATAGGGAAGATTCAAACAAGAGGACATGACTTCAGAATTAAGGGACAGAAGTTTAGGGGTAACATGAGGGGGAACTTCTTTACTCAGAGAGTGGTAGCGGTGTGGAATGAGCTTCCATTGGAAGTGGTGGTGGCAGGCTCGTTGGTATCATTTAAAAATAAATTGGATAGGCATATGAATGAGAAGGGAATGGAGGGTTATGGTATGAGTGCAGGCAGGTAGGACTAAGGGAAAAAAGTTGTTCGGCACGGTCTTGTAGGGCCGAGATGGCCTGTTTCCGTGCTGTAATTGTTATATGGTTATATGGTTATAATGTTCTGGATGGGTGAATGTGTGAAAGATACATCTTCTAGAATGAATGGCAGACTAGACTGGATGGGCTGAATGGCCTAATTCTGCTCCTATCACTTATGACCTAACCGAATCACCCAGAGGAAACCCATGCAGTCACAGGGAGAACGTGCAAACTCCACACGGACAGCACCTGAGGTCAGGATCGAACCTGGGTCTCTGGCGCTGTAAGGCAACAACTCTACCAGTGTGCCACTGTGGCGCAACTGTCACATGTACCAAGGTACAGTGAAAAGCTTCGTTTTACATGCTATTCAATCAAATTTGATAATATTGTACATAAATACACTCAAACCACTCAAGCACAATAGTTAATGCAAAGGAGAAGATACAGAGTGCAGGGTATAGTTCTCAGCACTGTAGTGCTACAGTTCCAGAGACAATGTCTGGTGTCCACAATGAGATAGAGGAGATAGACACAAAAAGCTGGGGTAAATCAGCGGGACAGGCAGCATCTCTGGAGAGAAGGAATGGGTGATGTTTTGGGTCGAGACCCATTTTCAGATCCGAAACATCACCCATTCCTTCTCTCCAGAGATGCTGCCTGTCCCGCGGAGTTACTCCAGCTTTTTGTGTCTATCTTCGGTTTAAACCAGCATCTGCAGTTCCTTCCTACACATGAGATAGAGGAGAATGGGACAGTATCATAGTTTAAACCAAGGACCGTCAGAAGCCTGATAACAAGTGGGAGGAAGCCGTCCCTGAGTCTGGTAGTGATTTATTAAACTCAATATATCATAGTGATTTTGAATAATAATCCGATGAGATGAATTTCCCATGAGGTGGGATTGAAGAGAACTACTGAAGTAATTGAGCATCTTCCTGCCGTTGACTACTCCGATGTTTCCGATAGTTTCTATAAAGAATGCAGTCATGGTTAGTGAGCTGAGTATGCAAACGTCACAATCTCCGCATCCTTGGCATTGAGATAGTTATCACAGACCATCAGCAGGTTCTGGGCAATTGCTACACTGTGTCAAGAGTCAAGAGTGTTTCATTGTCGTATGTCCCAGATAGAACAATGACATTCTTACTTGCAGCAGCACAACAGAATGTGTAAACATAGTGCACTGGCAACAATATAATAAATGTGAAAAGAAAAAGTTCAGTGTGTGTACATATACACACCCACACATACATACACATATACATTACATATACTATGTGTATTCACAGGTACACATACCTACACATAAAAAAAACAAATAACATAGAAAATAGGTGCAGGAGTAGGCCATTCGGCCCTTCGAGCCTGCACCGCCATTCAATATGATCATGGCTGATCATCCAACTCAGTATCCTGTACCTGCCTTCTCTTCATACCCCCTGATCCCCTTAGCCACAAGGGCCACATCTAACTCCCTCTTAAATATAGCCAATGAACTGGCCTCAACTACCTTCTGTGGCAGAGAATTCCAGAGGTTCACCACTCTCTGTGTGAAAAATGTTTTTCTCATCTCGGTCTTAAAAGACTTCCCCCTTATCCTTAAACTGTGACCCCTTGTTCTGGACTTCCCCAACATCGGGAACAATCTTCCTGCATCTAGCCTGTCCAACATAACAATAATATTGCAATAATAACAATAATAGTCTACGTAGTTCAGACATGAATGAAGCTCTCAATCCCAACAAAGCATTGGTTGAACGATATGTAATTGGGATTTCAAGTCTCTCTGTTAACTATACACAAGCGCAATGAATGTCCATGTGTATGCAGTCCTTGCAATGAGAACAAGTCTGGTCACGCCACAAATTCCCCGTGTTCAATCCAATTTGTCCAAAATACCGTATGAGCGTTAATTTCTCAAATTTTAAGTAACCCCTGCCTTCCCTCTTCCCCCCTCCCCAACCTAGTGGTCCCACTGTTCCACTGTTCACATCCTCGTATCCCTTCGTTATCACCTCTTCCCATAGCCAACAATGGGCCATTATGGGCTCCACCCTTCCTTGGTGGTCTGATACTGGCCCTGATTTGTTCTGGCCTTTTCCTACCTACAGTCCCCTCCCCCCCCTCCCACCCCACCCCCCACCCCCATACCATTTTCAGTCTGAGGAAGGGTCCTGACCCAAAGCATCACCCAGCCTTTTACTCCAGAGATGCTGCCTGACCCGTTGAGTTACTCCAGCACTTTGTGTCTGTCACCAAATTTCAAATTCACTTTTAAAGAAGACGGACCAACTTTGGCGTTTCCTTGGGCATTTAACGTGAAAGAGATACTACACACTAGTTTTGCCAGGCTCTGAAGCAAGAGCTATCGATGGATCTTTGTGCTGGCAGAGAGCTAGTCCAGACTAGATGGGCCAACTGGCCTCATCCGGTGCTGTAATCATTCTAACATTTGGCTGAATAATCTGTTTAAACTTGTGACTCAGCTTGTCCATTTGAAATTTGCTACAATGGGCATCCTCCCCACCTCCTCACCCACAAAGGTGCCAGTCATGATGTATCTCTTCTTCTTCATCTTCAACTTCTTGCGTATGACGTGCACAGCCTAAAGTTGTCAGACAACTTGTTCTATTTGATTTTATTTGATTGTGCATGCCAGGTTGATTGCATTCATCGAAACAAGGCGGACCACGTGAAGGTTGCAGTCTCCCACCCCAATATATCTCTTTAACCTGTTGATTGCCAAGATTTTTTTTCACATCTATGCTCGGGGTGGCACTGAACAGGTTAAGTAAGGCCCAAGAATTGAGGTCTGAAGAAGGGTCTCGACCCGAAACGTTGCCTATTTCCTTCGCTCCATAGATGCTGCCTCACCCGCTGAGTTTCTCCAGCATTTTTGTCTACCCACAAGAATTATTGCTACTTTTAGTTAGAATCTGGCTTTGGTTTAAGTTTATTATCGTCAGTGAAAAGTCTTTGTTTCGTACAGTGTCCAAACAGGTCTGGTAACACTACACATGAATACAGTCATATCAAATAACACATACAGCAAAGGGAAAATTGCAGAGTGCAGAATATAGTTCACAGCATTGTAGCACACTAGTTCCATAGACTGAGTCCAATGTCTGCAATCGGGTAGAGGTGAATTGGGCAATACTCTCTGGCAGGATTGTACAGAAGCCCGATAACAGAGGGGATAAAGCTGTTCCTGCTGTTCCTGAATCTGGTGGTCCGCACTTTCAAGCATCTTAGCGTTCTGCCCCATGGGAGCAGGGAGAGGAAAGACCAGAGTGGGACAAGTCTTTGATTTTGTTTCTGTATGCAATGGATATGTTGATGACCATAAATATTTTGCATATATTGGGAACCAATGCAGCAGAAAATACCAACCCTGCTTTGCCTGATGATACATGTGCATACTGGATACTATAGTTGGATACCTTTACATGCATGGAATGATATGGTCAAATCATCCATGATGTGCCACGTATGATGTAAGTCACTGATCGGTGGGCGGCGCGACTTTCGTCAGCAGCGGCCTCTGCAGTCCGTCTGCGTTTTTATTATTTTATGTCTATGTTTTTATGTAGTTTTTGTTATTTTTTGTTGGGGTATGTGTGTGGGGGGGGGAGGGGGTAACTTTTAAATCTCTCCCTGCACGGGAGACCCGACCTTTTCTTTGTCTGGTCTCCGTTGTCGTTGGGGCTGCAACGAGGAGCGGCCTCCAACAGGAAGACCGGGGGCTGTGGTGCCGACTACTCACCTCACCGTCGCGGAGCTGGCCGAGTCCAGAGCGGGTGGAGCTGTGGTGGACGCTGCTGCGCCCCGACCTCCGGAGTTTCGGAGGCTGCAACTGCGGGTTTGGCGGACAGTGACACCGGGAGCCCGCGGGTCCCTGCTGGGTGACCGCTTTTCGGGGCTTCCGCAACGGCGAGTTCTCCCGCCCGAGTTGCGGGGTTGAAGAGCTCCTGGAGCGGGGCCTTACACCACCGCCCCGCGCGGCTTGGAATGGCCGCGGGATTGCGAGCGCACGCCGGGGGTAACTTTTTATTGTCAAGGGGTCTGTGGTGTCCAAGGGGTCCAAATGACAATAAATTGAATTGTATTGTATTGTATTGTATTTAGCACCGTTCACTCCAATTGTGTTTTAAAAACATGTACTAAATCATTGAATTTTAAGGTTGCTTTCTCCAAGCAAATCCTCTTGCTATCTCTAGCAAACACAATGCTAGCATTTATTTCAAGAGGGCTTGTATACAAAAACAGGGATGGAATGCTGAGGCTCTATAAGGTGCTGCTGGTCAGGCCATATTTGGAAGTGAGCAATTTTGGGCACAATATTTGAGGATGTGCTGGCTCTGGAGAGGGTCCAGAGGAGGTTTACAAGAATTATCCCAGGAATGAGTAGGTTAACAAATAATGAGCGTTTGAGGGCACTGGGCCTATATTCGCTGGAGTTTAGAAGAATGAGGGGGGGACCTCATTGAAACGTACAGAATAGTGCATGTGGAAAGGATGTTTCTACTAGTGGGAGAGCCTAGGACTAGAGGGCATAGCCTTGGAATTAAAGGACGTTCTTTTAGGAAGGAGATGAGGAGGAATTTCTTTAGTAAGAGGGTGGTGAATCTGTGGAATTCTTTGCCACAGAAGGCTGTGGAGGCAAAGTCAGTGGATATATTTAAGGCAGAGATATAGAATCTTGATTAGTACGTGTGTCAAGGGGTATGGGGAGAAGGCAGGAGAATGGGGTTAGGAGGGAGAGATAGATCAGCCATGATCGAAGGGCCGAATGGCCTCCTCCTGCACCTATTTTCTATGTTTCTGTTTCTATGATAGAATCGTGTAGACTTGATTGGCCGAATGGCCTAATTCTACTCCTATCACTTGAAATGTGAAATGAGAGATGTGTAATCTTTATTGTTCCATCGTGTTCCAGGTGAGAAGCATGAAATAGCAGAAAATAAATTTGAGAAAATAAATCATTATGAAGAGGACAGGCACCTTGAAGACTCTGAAAATCCTCACCATGAAAATAAGGGAAGCTTGAGGACCATCGAGGAATACAAGAAGCCACATTATGAAGAGGACAAAAGAAATGAAGATGAGAGCGAGGAAAAACGTTACAGACGGAACCACGAAGAACAAAAAAGTGAGACAAAGAACAGCGAGGAAGATAGCAGAAGTAGAGAAGACTCCTATCCAATGAAAAACACCCATGATGTCAGAAGCCTTGGTCATCATTCAAATCAAGAGAACAAAGACCGAGGAGATGCAGATACCAGAAGTGAGGAAGGGAATGAAGGAAGATCCACTTCTCATGAAGAGAAAGACTCACAAAATACATACAATACTGAGAATATAATCAATGTATCTCATCACAAACAGCAAGGCATTAGAAGTGAAGATGAGTCCTCTGAGGAGGATGAACCATCTAGCATTCATGGACACTCTACGGAAAGACACGGAGACATTGCCAGAGGGGCAGTTGGGTCTAATGAAGACCTCAACGATCAATACCAACGACGTGGTCATTTTGCACACGAGAAATCTGACTCTGAAGAGTTGGAAGAGGGAGATAGCGAAGAAGGAGAGAAATTACATAATGCTCCCATGCACAACCAGAAGACAAAGAACCATGGCCGTTCAGAAGAGGGTAAGAGTGGCCACCAAGATAAGCACTACTCAGATATTTCTGATGAATCCGGTGAAGATCTGGAACGCATCAAAAATATTCACAATTATCTAAAGAGAAATAAAAGCCAGGCGGAGACCGAGGATAAAACAAGCAAGCGCTCGAGGAGCAACTCGGAGGAATCAATGGAGAACAAACAGCATCTCAACCAAAGGAACGGTCAAGAAGAAAAAATGTACAGTGAAGAGGAAGAAAAGAGACATCACACTGGCTACAAGAGGCACCACGGCGAAGATGAAGAAGAGAAGGATGAAGCTGAGAAGAAGTATCACAGCAAGGAAAAGCCACACGGTGAAGAAAAGAATAATAGCTCCAAGGAAGAGAAGCACGAAAGAGAGGAAAGCATAGAAGAAAGATTTGCAAGCAATGGGAAAGACGAGGAGGAAGAGAGAAATACAGAACCCTATCCAAAAGTCCACCGGTATTGGTGGAAGAAAAGGCATGGTTTGGAGGATCGAAGCCTTGGCAGTGAAGAGGCAACAAGGCCCGGCGGGCATAACCACTTCCATCAGCAACACGAAGAACATGACGACAAGAGGCAGGGAACAGATGATGAAAACAGACACGAGGAGCAAGACCAAGGCCAGAATGTGGAAACCGGTGAGAAACATCCCACTGAGCAAAACCTCAGCTCAAACCATGATTTCCAAGAGGAAAGGATGTACGATAGAATGAACAAGGTGGCACATTATCTGAAGTCTAAGTCCATGGAAGTCCCAAAGGTTTACGATTCTGAGGAAGAGGAGGGAAAGCAAAGTCACAATGAGGAAAAGCAGAAAATAAAACACAGAGCTCCAACTGTGGAAGAGGTGAGCTTAATCATTTTTACTTTAATGAACGACAATAAAGATCTTTGTTAACCCACATTTCTTAGTTTTAAGAACAATGACAATAGACAATAGGTGCAGGAGTAGGCCATTCGGCCCTTCGAGCCAGCACCGCCATTCAATGTGCTCATGGCTAATCATCCCCAATCAGTACCCCGTTCCTGCCTTCTCCCCATTTCCCCTGACTACACTATCTTTAAGAGCCCTATCTAGCTCACTCTTGAAAGTATCCAGAGAACCGGCCCCCACCGCCCTCTGAGGCAGAGAATTCCACAGACTCACAACTCTCTGTGTGAAAAAGTGTTTCCTCAAATCCGTTCTAAGTGCCTTACCCCTTATTCTTAAAATGTGGCCCCTGGTTCTAATGTTTGAGGGAATAACATATATTTTTTCCTGATTCTCCGAAAATATTGTAAAATAATCTGATTAACCCCATGCTGGCACATTATTATATCAATAAGACAATGATCATTTATAAAATATAATCATTCCATTTTATTTGTTGTTTTAAACCAATTTTCAAAGTTGAAATGTTAGCAATTGGATGAAAAATATTTTCACAACAAATATTTCTTCAGAATTTATTTAGAACACTTTGGAGGATCTGCATCCATTACATGGATAATAGTGTGATATGATGTCCTTGATTTCCATTATATCTAAGTCTTTAACAAGGTCTGCCTTGAATATAGTACCTGTATGTTGAATTACTGAGTCTCCACTGCCCTCTTTGTTTGGGGGGTTTTTAAATGAATAACACCCATAAATTGAAACAGCCATACAGAATAAATCTACTGCCTGGTAAACTGAAGGACCATTCAGAATTCAGAACTTAGGCCTCACATTAGATTAAAGGACTTTCTTTTAGGAAGGAGAGAAGAGGAGAAATTTATTTCGTCAGAGGGTGGTGAATCTGTGGAATTCTTTGCCACAGAAGGCTGTGGAGGCCAAGTCAGTGGATATTTTTAAGGCAGAGATAGATAGATAGATCCGTGATTAGAACAGGTGTCAGAGGTTATGGGGAGAGATAGATCAGCCATGATTGAACGGCGGAGTAGACTTGATGGGCCGAATGGCCTAATTCTACTATTCCTTATGACCTTATTATTGAGTTGTTGACACTTAGGACATATCATTGACTCAATTTACAATTTACGCTGCCTGAGAATGAGGAGCCCAAGCACAAACAGTGGAAAGGATGGCCAATGTTTCAAACACACCCATTCACCCACCTTAGTGTGCAGACAGTCCAAAGGCCCCTTACAGTATGTCAACTCAAACTGGAGTGGAAAGCATGCACAGGACCGGCACTATCACATATCTTTGAACGAGGATCCATAGTGTTGCATCTGTGAGGCTTCAATTTCATCAACCATTTCAGAATTCCCATTATTTGTCATGCACCTTGGTATTTATAAAAATATTTAAAAAATATATACTGATAGAAAGAGACGTTAGCTGAGATTATCTGCCGGCAATTGGGATTGGCAGCAAAACTCAAATAGTGCTAGCAATACGAAGATAGACACTAAACGCTGGAGTAACTCAGCAGGACAGGCAGTATCTCTGGAGAGAAGGAATGGGTGACGTTTTGTGTCGAGACCCTTCTTCAGATTAATTAGGGGAAAGGGAAACGAGATATATAGACAGTGATGTGGAGAGATATAGAAGAAATGAATGCAAAAAAAGAAACAATGACAAAGGAAAGAGGCCATTGTTAGCTGTTTGCTAGGTGAGAATGGGAAGCTGGTGCAACTTGGGTGGAGGAGAGATGGAGAGTGAGGGAGTGCTGGTGTTATTTGAAGTTAGAGAAATCAAGATTCATTCCACTAGGTTGTGAGCTGCCTAAGCAAAATATGAGATGCTTTTCCTCCAATTTACGATTAGACTCTCTCTGACAATGGAGGAGGCCTAGGACAGAAAAGTCAGTGTGGGAATGGGAAGGGGAATTAACGTGTTTAGCAACCGGGAGATCAGGTAGGTCCGGGCGGACTGAGCAAAGGTGTTCAGCGAAACGATCGCCCAGTCTGCGTTTGGTCTCGCTGGTGTATAAGAGTCCACATCTTGAACAACAGACACAGGAGATAAGGTTGGAGGAGGTGCAAGTGAACCTCTGCCTAACCTGAATGGACAATTGGGGCCCCTGGACAGAGTCAAGGGAGGAGGTACAGGGATAGGTGTTGCATCTCCTGCGCTTGCAGGGGAAGGTACCTGGGGAGAGGGGGGTTGAGGGAAGGGATTAGTTAACCAGGGAGTTGCAGGAGTTGTCTCTGCAGATGGCGGAAAGGGGTGGAGATGGGAAGATGTGACTAGTGGTGGGATCCCGTTGGAGGTGGCAAAAATGTCGGAGGATTATGTGTTGTATGTGACAGCTGATGGGGTGAAAGGCAAGGACTAGGGGGACTCTGTCCCTGTTGCGACTAGGGGGAGGGGGAGTAAGGGCAGAGCTGCGGGGTACCAAGGAGACACGTGCAAGGGCCTCATCGATGATGGGAGAGGGGAACCCCAGTTCCCCAAAGAATTATAGCAATATGTGTGGGAAGGAACTGCAGATGCTGGTTTACACCGAAGATGGACGCAAATTGCTGGAGTAAATCAGCAGGTCAAGCAGCATCTCTGGAGAAAAGGAATAGGTGACGTTTCATGTGGAGTCCCTTCTTCTGACTGACCTCAGACTGAAGAAGGGTCTCGGCCCGAAGCACCACTTAATCCTTTACTCCAGAGATGCTGAGTTACTGCTGAGTTACTCCTGCATTTCCTCTATATTTAGCGTTAGCAATAACTCTGAACAGTGTACTCCATTGTCATTGAGAATACAATAACACAATTATACATTTGTAGATAAAACTTGACACGAACCAGTATGAAAAGCAAGTTTAATTGGTGCAAGATAGACAAAAATGCTGGAGAAACTCAGCAGGTGAGGCAGCATCTATGGAGCGAAGGAAATAGGCAACGTTTCGGGTCGATACCCTTCTTCAGACTTAATTGGTGCAAGTTCTTATTGTTGAGTTGCACAGGTATGATTATTCTATAGTGAAACAAGAGATTGTAGATACCAGAATCTTGAGCAAAACATAAAGTGCTGGAAGAACTCAATGGATCAGGCAGCATCAGTGGAGGCAAATGGATAATGAGTAGGTATGTTGCAAAGCGTACCTGAAGCGTCGCTGAAAATCTGTCCCAGCCCGTGTGCGCGATTTTGGCGCCGTTTAGAGGGGGCGGGTTTAAAACGCGATTTTCTCTAGGCTGTTCAAATCGAAGATGTTCAGCCTAGTTAATTATTAACGAAAAATCGCTGGAAGACCCCGTCGCAAAAGCTATTATTAGTTTTAAAGGCCTCGTAAAATAGTTATAGTAGTTTAAAAATCAATCTCTAAACCCGCGACCGCCAGCAACCGCAGGGTCTCATAAAGCAGACAGCTGAAGGTATGCTGTATATTTTTACATTAAAAAGGGCTTCTAAAGATCCCTTTATACAAAGTTTAATATTGCGAGTAGCTCATTTTGGGCCCATTATATCCCGCAATATTTTTCTGGGCATTTGGGGCACAAATCTACCGCAATGTGAACGTTCTAAACCAGCGCGTTCCACAGGGACCCACTGGAAAGCTGATTTAAATGGGCATTTATTTACAGCAATTGAACACTAAATTCCTTCCATTTGGTCTTTAAATTAATGTAAATGAGATTTAAAAATCATGTTTTATTGTGAATTATTTGTGAATATTATTTGGACATTTAGGCTATTTAAAAATGTTAATCATTTATTAAGAAATGGATAGATGTTTAGATCTAGTAATTGAAGTCTGAAATTAGCTACAATTAGGTAACTAACTAATTATATGCTTTAATTTCAGGTCATCCAAGTAAGATTATTTTATATTTGTTTCAGAATGCTTCAATCTATGATAACTGAAAATTTCATTCAGTTCTCTTAATTTTTAAGAAAGTTATGGGCTTTTGACTGTTCACGATCACAGCTTTTTTGTTATGTCCATAGAAAATCAATAGGGAACAAGATGCTCATTTCCCAGTATGAAAATGGCCATAACCTTTTAAATACTTGAGATATGAAAGTGAATTAGGTGTCAAATTAAACTTATTTTTATGCTTTATCTGATGGGATAAATTGCAGACTTGATTTTTAAAATCTCAAAATTTTGTAACATTGCTGGGTAACATCGGTGGGAGCAAGTGATAGGTGGATAAAGGCATGGGGTGGGGGGGGGGGGGAGGCTGGTGATAGTTGTTGATTGGCAGAGTAAGTAACAAAGGCTGGAGGTGAAAAGGAGACAAAAGTGTGAATGAAGAAGAGGAATAAAATGTAAGCTCAGAAGAGGGATATAGGGTGGAAGAGGGCAGGAAGGAGGGGAAAGAGTGGGGATAAAGGGGAATGTATGATTTGGACTGAAAAACGTAGTTTGTCCATTTTGCTCCAAAGATGCTGCCTGACCCACTGAATTGGTTCAGCATTTTGTTTACTTGCTCAAGATTGCAGCATCAGCAGTTCCTTGCATCTCAGGCTTATATACTTATTCCATGCTGCCCTCTTGTGACTGAAACATGCAATAACATTGCAAAGTTTAAACAGCAAAACTTGAAGACAGAAAAAAGGTGAAAAATAAAGAAAAATCAGAGCACTTGTAGGAAGGAACTGCTGATGCTGGTTTAAACCGAAGATAGATGCCAAAAGCTGTAGTAACTCAGCGGGACGGGTAGCATCTCTGGAGGGAAGGAATGGGTGACGTTTCGGGTCGAGACTCTTCTTCACTGCAGAGATGCTGCCTGTCCCGCTGAGTTACTCCAGGTTTTTGTGTCTAAAAATCAGGGTATGTAGGAAGTATGGTTTGCAGGAGTTTAGAGTAAGATGGAAATATATTAAAATAACTTGGACACTGAATAATGCAATAATTTTAACACATAAAATCGATGTTTAGTTAATGGCTGATTGCCTGTCACTGTATAGAAGGGAATGATCGTAATGGTGTCCTTGGAGTTTAAGGTGAAAGCAAGCATGATCAGGAACAAAGAGCAGTTGCTATGTTCTCATCTGGAATGCCTTTTCAAGAACTAGATCATCTCCTGCTGATGATAGCAATCATCTTCACCTGATTTGCCCAAGGATTTACTGATGGTTTGCTCAGAAATGAAGCTCAGGAAATGGTTGATTTATTGTGCTAAAATAGTAAGATATCTGTTTTCAAGTTGTCCTTGATCATCCAGCTATATCTGTAGAACAGACAAGATCGCAGCAAAATCTGATCTAACCTGGACCAATTGTTCTCAAATTATTCACTGTGAACTATTATTTTTTGTGATGGGGAATAGTGTTGTGGTTAGGTTGTTGAACAGAGACCTTGAGTGGACTTTACATACAGTGAGTAAACAGGCCCTTCGGCCCACCGAGTCTGCGCCTACCAGTGTTCGGCCCATACACTAATCTACACACATGCAAGGGACAATTTTACAACTTACTGAAGACAATTGACCCACAAACACCTGTATGTCTTTGGAGTGTGGGAGGAAACCAGAGCATCTGGTAAAAACCAACGCAGTGATGGGGAGAATGTACAAACTCCGTAGAGACAGCACCCATAGTCAGGAAGGAACCTGTGTCTCTGGTGCAGTAAGGCAGCAACTCTCCCGCTGTGCCACTTCATTGCTTTGTTTCTGTTTGGGTTATGCTGTCTGATCAACCCATTTTCAACTCCACATTCGCTTTAACCTGTTGGAGCAACAGTGGGACCAGCAAAGGTTCAGGGCTGTTTTGCTGATCATGTCCCATCTGAAAGATTGTGTTCCGGTCTGGGCATCGTACCTGAGAAAGCACGTCAAAGCCTTGGAGAGTGTTCGACTAAGATTTTGTGGAGACGTACCAGGGGAAAAGGGCTTCACTTACATGGATTGAGCGGAGAAACGAGATTTGGTCTCTTAAGAGCAGGAGAGACAATTTGATGAAATATTCAAAATGATGATGAATTTTTATGCAATAAATAAGAAACCATATTTGGCAACTGTAAGACTGGTAACAGGAGAACACAAAACTATCAAAAGAGACAGTTGATAACTTTTTTTTACATTATGCTAGCTCAACTGTACTGTCTGGAGTAGGCCGTGAAAATATTTTCAATAATAATTTCAGGAGGGGAAATGGGCAGGTTACAGAAAGACTTTGGAGAGCTGTGGGATCCAGCAGGTGGAATGAGATTTATTGAGTTTATTTATGGAGTTGGCAAAAGCACAACGGCCTCCTTATGAGCTGCTTATCAACAATTCCACAGGTTACTGAAGTAAGTTGGGATATTTATCTCAAATATCAATCAATAAGTTAGACCAAGACTGAAACGACATTGAGTGACATAGCCTGTATACATTTAGGTTATTGAAATAAGGAATATTACTGAACAATTTTTTTCCCCCCCATTTCCCTCATCAATCTTCTTATACTTTTGTGACAAGGATATGTGCAACTACAGTATGGTGATTCATGTCTGAACATACTGTTAGAGATTTCTACTCAGGCATTAAAAACAATGTGTTGTTTTCATTCAAAACTATTTTTTACTACTTTAGTTTAAAAAAAAATAGTTCTATTTTCTGATTTAAACAAAACCTGGGCCTCAATTATCTAAGAGTACACAATTCAGATTAATTACCATTACAATTCTCACATAAGTTTTAATGAATAAAATTCCACTGCAAAAATCACAGGTAAAAATGTACTTGTGGCTGTACATACTGAATATCATTCATGAATCGTTTAGTAAAAACAATGAATTGCAGATGCTGGATAACACATAAAAGGACACAAAGTGCTGGAGTAACTCAGCAGGTCAGGCAGCATTTCTGGAGAGAAGGATTGATGATGTTTCGGCTCGAGACCTTGCATCTGAAGAAGGGCCTCGACCAGAAACGTCACATACCTGTGTTCCGCAGAGATGCCACGTGACCTGCTAGATTACTTCAGCACTTTACGATCTGATTAGGATTGGAATAAGTATTTGAATAAGCAGTGAAGGATTTCCTTGCAACATTTATTTTATAGCTTGGCCATTTCTGAATTACACCAGAGCAAAGTTGCAATATTATTTCTAAATTCTGCACACTAAATTTGTATTTAGTTGTATAAATTATGTTAAAAATACCCCAGAGTGAAATGTGCCTGAATGAAGTGCGAAAATAATTTCATTCATATTTGGATATCAGTGGATATTTATAAGGCAAAGATAGACAAATTCATGATTGGAAAGGGTGTCAAAGGTTATGGGGAGATGGCAGGAAAATGGGAGAGATGAGCCATGATTGGATGGCAGAGTAGATTCAATGGGCCGAATGGCCTAATTCTACTCCTATAACTTGTGAATAATTGAAACATTGGTTGATTACCCATAAAGGCATAATTCTCTGCTTGGCTTTCCTTCAAAATGATTACTTTTAAACTACAGTCATCGCTTTATGGAGAGGATGGTTATTGACGTGCATATTTGACCAAGTGAGTTGCAGAATGAGTCCCAAAATAGCAGTGAAACCATTGGAATGGCTGTGTCTGTACTGCATTGGGTAAGGTTTTTGTTATGCAATAGGCAGGAATAAGCCATTTACTAATCACAAGATTATTATTATTGTCTTCAAAGGAGAAGGAACTTGAAAATCTTGCAGCTATGGACTTGGAATTCGAGAAAATGGCAGAGATGCTGCATGAAAATCAAAGGGATTAATACAACGTTGTCAATGGAGTCAATTACATCATCAAGACACCTGATACTATGTTGAACATATTATTAAAACGATTAAAATAAAAAATTATCTAATGCACTATAAAAACATAATCAATGAAGAGGCTGCTTACAGAGTATCGATTATCTTTTGTTGTCCACTTGTGACGCATGTTAAACTGCTGAAAATATTTCTATTGCACATTTCTATATTACTAAACATCATAGCCAAAGGCATGAAGAATTAAGTGACATTTTTGATCTAGATCCATGAAAACTGTCATAACTCAACTTTCATAATTTGATTTCATATTGTTATTGTATTGCAGCTCAGCTTGTAATTTTGGATTAAATAAAAATCGTGGTGTATTGAGACCAAACTGTGTCAACTGTCCTTTAATGAGCCGTGCAAAGGTATTGATAATTAAAGATAACCTAATGTCAAAGTTACTGAAGACTAGAATGGAAAGCGTTGTATCAGGATGCATCACAGCTTAGTATGGGAACAGCTCCATCCAAGAAATTGCAGCGAATTGTGGATGCAACCCAGACCATCACACAAACCAACCTCCTTTCTATTCACTCAGTTTATACCTCATGCGCCTTGGCAAGGCCAGCAGCATAAATGCCGCGAGACACTTACCATCGCCCGCCGGGCACTTTGACTCTGACATCGGGAGGAGTGCAGGGGAGAGATAAGACTTTGCTTTCCATCACAGAGATTCACTGTGATGGATGTTTGTGTAAATTGTGTTGTGTCTTGGTTCTTTTTCTTGTGTGTATGACTGCAGAAACCAAATTCGTTTGAACCTCAAGAGGTTCAAATGATAACAAATAAGTTGTATTGTATTGTAATCAAGGATGTCGCACCCTGGACATTCCCTCTTCTCCCCTCTCCCATCAAGCAAAAGATAGAGGTATGAAAACGCACACGTCCAGGTAGAAACATAGAAAATAGGTGCAGGCCCTTTGAGCCAGCACCGCCAGTCATTGTGATCATGGCTGATCGTCCCCTATCAATAACCCGTGCCTGCCTTCTCCCCATATCCCTTGACTCCACTAGCCCCTAGAGCTCTATCTAACTTCATGAACAGTTTCTTCCCAGCTATTATCAGGCAACGGAATCATCCTACCACAACCAGAGAGCAGTCCTGAACTACTATCTACCTCTTTGGTGACTGGACTTTGCTGGCTTTACCTTGCACTAAACGTTATTCCCTTATCATGCATCTGTACATTGTAAACGGCTTGATTGTAATCATGTATTGTCTTTCTGCTGACTGGATTGCACGCAACTAAGGCTTTTCACTGTACCTTGGTACATGTGACAAACTAAACTGACTTTAAAGCCTGAGCAGCAAGTGCAAAATATCATTAGTATACACACACATACAAAAACAAAAAACAAAGGCATAGGGAAACAGTGAGATAGATATTTCATCCCCTTATGACAAGTTTATTTTGTGGGAAAAACAAGTTTATATGGTGCGAATATTCTGGGAAGAATTCACAGGTTAAACAGCATCTGTGGAGGAAAATGGATGATCGATGTTTTGGAATTGCCATTTTGAGTGCGAGGCCCTTCCCCAATCTTTTAATCCCAGAGAGCTGTCTATTACTGATCAGAACTCAAAGTGAATGCATATAGCCAAATTCTTTCAAGGTGCTGGCTCAAAGGGCCTACTCCTGCACCTATTGTCTATTGTTTCATTTTCTTCACTTCATGAAATTCTTACACAGCTGTCATGCCCATGGATTATTATTTCATGCAGATATTTAAAATAGCCCCAATGTTTCCCTAGGTTTGCATTGAGCATTTTCTGTTGTTTGGGTTAAAGTATATTTTTGTATAGCATCCACAGAGCCTTTATAATGCACTATTTCTCAGACTAAAGATTATGAAAATATTTTGCAGGATATATTTGGCAGTCGTTTGGTTCCTTTCTCAAGGAAACAGCTTAAAATTACTCTTCATTTTAGAGACAGATGGCACACCATGGAGTCATGCACAGACCATTTGGCAGTCCCTGGAATAAGTGCAAAACTGTTCCGTTTTGCTTTAAATCACCAGTTTAGAACTTTGTCAGTCATAGCATGAATAATCCCAATGTGGGCATGGCACAATAATGTTTAATAATATGAAACAATGCACTTATTTCCTCGAAGCTCCAGATACACAAGGTTTTACCCTCCCTGGGTTAACTGAGGTTTAAAGTCCCTGAAGCCCCTTCAATTTGACGATATTGATGAAAAATAACAAGACAAACCAGTCATACCATCCTTACATTCAATGGCATTACCATCAACGAGTTCCCCACTATCAATTTCTCCCCAGAAAGTTCCCGACCAAGAATGTCACGCATCCTTTTCTCCAGAGATGCTGCCTGACCCGCTGAGTTACTCCTGAACTTTGTGTCTATAAATTGGTTACAAGAGCAGGCTAGAGGTCAGTCAGAGCACGAATAATACCAACGTGGGCATGGCACAAGGCATGGCCAACAAGATCACCATTCTCCTCAAATGTGTACATCGGCTAATCACAAAGCTATCAAAAAGGCAAATTAGGTTAGCCTTCAGTATCATCACTTAACTCTTGGCCGATTTACAGCTTTGGGAAAATCATGCATACATAGTACTGTTGATGATTGCAACATGACCAAAGCCAGATTAAAATCCTGGATGCATGTATGGAGCAGTATTTATTCCACGTTGCTATTTGACCATAAATGTTATTGAGACATTTGTGTGCGAGGGGGGGGGGGGGGCTTCATTGAAACACACAGAATAGTGAAAGGCTTGGATAGAGTGGATGTGGAGAGGATGTTTCCACTATTGGGAGAGTCTAGGACCAGAGGCTATAGCCTCAGAATTAATGGATGTTCCTTTAGGAAGGAGATGAGAAGGAATTTATGTAGTCAGCGGGTGGTGAATCTGTGGAATTATTTGCCACAGAATTCTTGGAATGAATATCAGAAAAAAAATGTCACTGTTACCAAAACATAATAACAAAATATGACACGAGCTTACACAATGCAATTCGGAAACAAGGAACAAGGAGGAATTGGTTTCATCATTTTATAATGTTTTCTGAATGTACATATTGATGGTGAATAAATAAGCAGTTGCAAATAATGTTGGGAGAATAAACTACATAGGTTTGTCCAATAAATGAAATATGATCTTAAAATAGTTTGAATCTTCTAGTGGTGGTGCAATAAAAGGTCATTCAGAATGTGTTTTTTTGATTGATTAACTGCAAAAGAGTTGAAAATCTATTTTAATCTGTATATTAAAAAAATTCTCAGAGATTTTCAAATGCATTACTTGATTTTCCATAGCAAATTAAATTAGTATTTTAAAAATTAAAGTATATCTAATACAATTTGGTAACATGGTTTTCAACTCAAAGCAACTTAACGGTACAGGTTTTCACGCATGCTAACGTTCGGACCACAATTTGCTTTCTAAAAATGCACGTTGATTATAAAACCTGCATTTAAAAAAGGGTTAAAGAATAAATACAATTTAAAAAGTAACAAGATCTACAATGAAGAAATGTTATACCTGTATTTCCATCCTTGCAGTTTGAAAAACAAATTGGCCATATCAGACAGCAACACGTGCAGAATACATTTTAAAAAGTGTTTAAAATATCTAAAGTAATTATATTTATTGATTACAATGATGAGATAAATGTGGTTAAATTGCTCTTGAAAGCAATAACATTTATACATAAAATCACTGTAAAAATACTGAGCAAAAAACGATCAGTACAGTAAATTAGTTTCCATAACTTGTTTCACAGAAATATAAAAAATAAATTACTGGTGCAGCGAGTTGTCCTACAGCTCAAAGCTCCAGTGTGACCTTGGATGCTGTCTGTATGATGTTTGCATGTTTTCCTTGTGACCGCATGGATTTCCACCGAGTGCTTTGGTTTCCTCCCACACCCCACATATCTGTAGTTTGAGAGATTAATTGGCTACTTTGAATTGTTCCCGAGTGTCTGGCAGAATGGTATAATGTGGGGGGGGGGGGGATAGGCCAACATTGAATTGATGGGCCAAAGGGCATGTTTCTTTGTTGCATCTTTCCAGGTCTCAACAAATCCTGATTAATTTGGACTTGCATTTTTGAAAGTTAGAGGCAGGATAAAACAAATGGAAAAATCAAACAGAGCACTATGAATATAAGAGCTCTGTAATCTATTCTCTTAAGCTAAACTTCAACACTGGCACAATTTTCAAAATACTTAATTCCTTTCCCTTTCATCCCCATTTTAATCGACGCACAAAAATATTTTACAATGATATATATTTATACATTTCACTGCATTGAGTGTGCTATTACCACCTTCATCTCAAAGAGCACAATTTCTTTTTTACATCAGCATAAGAGTGCAGCCGTTTCCAAAACCTGTGGCTTGAACTTTACAATGTGCTCCGGTGTCGAGCAGCTTCTGGGTAATCAGCAATGCTTGCAGGAACAATGGACAGCTAACTTATAGATTCTTCCACTTTTTGTCTTTTAGCTGCGAACTCCTGTGGCTCAGGAATACTAGCAACAGATTTGCCTCTGTCCATAGCAACAGTGATACCAGTCAGGATATAACCACCACCTCCACTCATTGCCAGCTTGGGGTGGGTTCGATTTGGCAAGACCTGAAAAATTTGAACAAATCGTTTGTATATTGTTTTCAAAAGTCAATGTTAGAAATTTATTTTGTGTGCTTTCTTCAAAAAACGAGACATTCCAAATAATTATTCACAAGAGTAGTAATGGTTTTCACTTAGTTAATTGGTAACGAGTCTTCATTGGCCCAGGTCTGGGGCCCAGTGGGCAGCAAAATGAGATCAGCACGCAAAGAAGCCAAGTTAAAAGTGACATTGGCAAAGCCACACCTTGCCTTAGCTAGGAGGAAGCTGTGAAAAATGCAGAATTTTCCTGAGATACATTTATGGCTAACATTTACTAGAAGGCAACTTGCCCACTCAAGTTCTCTCTGCAACGTAACATTGAACAGTTCAGCACAGGGACAGGCCCTTCGGCCCGCCATGTCCATACTGAACATGATGCCAAGCTAATCTTATTCCCTCTGCCTGCACATGATCCATAGTCCTCCATTCCCTGCATATACATGAACCTACCTAAAAGCCTCTTAAATGCCACGATCGTACCTTCACTCATCACCGCCACCCCCTGGCCGCAGGTTCCGGGCACCCACCACTGTAAAAAGGCTTGCTGCACACGTTGCCTTTAAACATTCCCCCTCTAACCTTAAAGCTTTGCTTTCGATTCTTTGATATTTCTACCCTCAGATAATGTTTCCTACTGTCTACGCCTCTTAAAATGTTATATACTTCTATTAGGTTTCCCCGCAACCTCGGATGCTTGAGGTTTGTCCAACCTCTCCTTATAACTAACATTCTCTAATCTTGACAGCATCCTGGTAAACCTCTTCAGCATCCTTTTCACAGCACAAAGATTTACAACACTGCAACATGATTCTGTGATTCTGATTCTAATGACCTGATCCATGACGGCAAGCAGACCATATGCATCTTCACTACTGTATCTACTTGTGGTGCCTTTCAGGGAGCTATGGACTTGGATGCTCTTAAGTGCCTTTCCATTAACTGTATACCTTCCCGTCACACTCTATATCTCAAAATGCAAAATCTCACACATGGTCAAGTGTTGAATTCCTTCTGGTCTTTTTCCACCCATATCTGTACCTGATTTATATCTCATTGTATCTTTTAACAGACGCCTTCCTGTCTATAACTCCACCAATTTCTATATTGTCTACAAACGTACTTACCGACTCATCTATATTTTTATCCAAGGTAGACAAAAATTCAGACTGAAGAAGGGTTTCGACCTGAAACTTTGCCTATTTCCTTCGCTACATAGATGCTGCCTCACCCGCTGAGTTTCTCCAGCATTTTTATCCACCTTCAATTTTCCAGCATCTGCAGTTCCTTCTTCATATTTTTATCCGAGTCATTTATATATTTCACAAACAGGGCTCACAGCACAGATCCCTACACGACACCGTCGCTCACAGAATTCCAACCAGAATAACACCTTTCCATCACTACCCTCTGTTTTCTATGGGTAAGCCAGCTCTGTATCCAAACTGCTAAGTCACCATGGATCCCACACATCTTAATCTTCAGGATCATTCTGCTAAGTGGGAATTATCAAATACCTCATCAAACATTTTCATCACTTGAAAAAAATCACATTAGTAAGATGTGTGGGATCCATGGTGATCAAGTCCATGGTGTGGGATCACAATATATTCAATGTGACTAAAGTAGAAAAACAAACTATCATGTAATTGTTGTAATATCCCAGAAAAGCATTACAATTTAGTTGCAAAGATACTATGAAGAAGCTTTAATTAAAGACAAGGATAATTGAACATTAGTTTTGAAATTCTATTGAATTGCTCATATTTAAATAGAATCTATTTTGAATATACCTGATAACTTCTTAGCCATGTTTCAGACAGCCTCAAGTTAATAACTCCACCTCTTTCTCGCAGATCTGCATAGCATGTGAGCAATGGCTAGACAAGGCAAGAAACAAACAATGAATTGAGCTCTGCTCTCAGATAGTCAATAAATGAACCATGCAGCATATATATAGTTTTACCTCTTTGTATTGGCAGTAGACAACAAATGGTCTTGATGGTGCCACAAATTCCAGAAGAGAAAGCAGTAAAGGACTAGGATAAAGCCGACTTGCAATAATTAACCTAAAATATAAAACAATTATAAAAATAAAACAATGAGAATTTTCATTTCGATGAGGTTAGTTATTATAATTGATCTATATGAAGAACAATGTGGGCATGCAAATTGCATTTGAATGACATCTTTACAGGGTATAGTATTCCAAGTGAGTTCAAAGCAGAATTACATTAAAAGCACACCATGCTAATACGGGCGGTATTGGTCAGAATAGGATTTTAAGGAAGAAGTTTAAACAAAAGTATTTTCAGAAGTAAATTGCAGAGCTTTGTATAATTTTGCACCAACTTAAAATTATCAACTTTGTTTACAGATGTTTAATTAGTTTAAATATTAACTTTTTAAACATCTACGGCCATAATAGGCATTTGCTAGCAAAAGTGTCTATAAATTGTCACATTTTAAAAAAAAATTACGTGCACACAAAATTTTCATATCAGTTGCCAAATCCATCAAAAGATGCAAGAATTTAAAAACCTGACCCATCTGCATTTCTCTCCTGAAGCGCAGCAGCAGCAGCCTGTAGTTTCTTCAGCCGATCTTCTTGCTTACTTTTCCTTTCGACGACCTGCCATGAGACATGTCAAAGATAGAGACTGTTTTGAGGTGTACAAAATCAAAAATCTTCGCTGCAAAATCTGCACAATGCTATTGAACAACAATCAGATCAAAAGATCTGGCTGTAAATCACAAGTGCTGCCTTTTTACTTTCTTTCGTGTTCAAATAAATCTCTTATCTTCTAGGAATTGAATCATAGAAACTGCTATAAACTAACAACACTGCCAGAATTAGACACTGGGAGTATGGCCCTATATGGAAGAGAGGGTCCAACAGAAAGAGATAGATTACGTTTTCTTCACTCCCCACACCACCCAAAATTTGACAGGTGACATGCGTGAAAATAATGCAGGCAAGTATAAAAAATCAGGAGCTGATAGTTGCCCAGAATGTGTCTCAACCAGGACTCTCAGTTTACCCAAGGGAGAGGGAATATTTGACAGATTGACTTTTGACATTACATTGATTAGGATTGTTCAATATCGTTAAATACAAAGCATTTAAGTATTACACTTTTCAGTTCAAAGCAGGGAGAAATCAATTATTCAGTTCCCCTTGTTAATTGAAATTATCATTCAGACCTGATAGTAAGTATATATCTAATCGCTGATTAAGAATCATTTCTGCTTCTGATTTTTTGTGAGCAAGAATAAGTAGTAGTATGACACTAACAAAATATCCGGACATATGCTATACTTTGATCAGAGTGGAAGTCTACAGCTGAGCAAGTGATTTCAGCCACACCAGTGACCAGCCCTAATGTCTCTAACGTCTCACGAAGAAAGAAGTGAATTAGATAATCACGAGACCGAGATGACGCTAAAATATACGCATCCTACCATCCCTACAAGACCAAATTTGAATTAGCAATTAATGCAACATTACAAAACAGTTAAGGGCAGAGATAAATGAAAGGAGTTGGTTAAGTTTAAACTCAATTTCAATTAGAAAATGTAAATCAAAATCCCCAGCAAAAATCATAGGTAGACAAAAGTGCTGGAGAACTCAGCGGGTGCAGTAGCAGTAATGGAGCAAAGGAAATAGGAAACGTTTCAGGCTGAAACCCTTCTTCAGACTGATGGGGGGGGGGGGGGGTGGAGGGGGAGGGCAGGGAGAAGAAAGGAAAAAGGAAGAGGAGGTGCCCTTGGGCTGACGGAGAGCCACTAGGGTGCAGAATGCCCAAGCGAAATATGAGGTGTTGTTCATCCAATTTCCGGTGGTGCTCACCCTGGCCATGGAGGGGGCCCAGGACAGAGAGGTTGGATTCAGAATGGGAGGGGGAGTTGAAGTGCTGAGCCACTGGGAGGTCAGGTTGGTCAAATCATAATGGTCAATATTACTTAAAATTTGGCTGTTTGGTGATTTGTAAAGATAAACATTTTACATTATAATTTAGTATTGGAATACTGTGATTGATTAGGGTACACAAAGACAGATCACAAACTATCCAAATATCCTGTTTGTGAAGATGGCAAATACTGAACATTATTTTACTGTTCCTCACCTTTTCAGAAGTTAGTGGAGATTGAGCACCATGTCCTGCTCTCAACAATCAAAGATAAAAAGTCAATCTGAAGAAATATTTAGCCCACACACAGAATGACTGAGCCTCAGAAATTAGATGCATTAGAATTTAACATTCTACATCTAAATCCTACCAGAATAAATCTTACATTGGATTTTCTAACTGCATTTTGGTCTTTATTTTCTGTCTCCTCACAAGCAACATCCTTGGCCTCAGTTTCCCCAGCTTGGGTGATATCCATCATGGTCTCGGCACAAGGAACCCCATCACCCCGCTGTGTGCTCAGAGGGCTCCTATTATCTTCTCCCGACACTACTTTGGTTTGATTCTGTAACGTTTCATTCTCAGCTGAAAAACTCCCAGAAAGAAGACAGTTCAACTGGTTGATGGGAAAGTCGTGCAGGTGGTCATAAAATGAGTTTGGAAATCCAAAGTTCTCCATTGCAGCTCTGATAGGCATGCTGCCTGGATACATGTGGATAACAGAGCCATAACCTGCAGAGAGAAATTGAATTGGTTATACTGAAAAGGAAATTGAATACCAATTAGACATGTATGCTCTCTGGTTTGGGACTAGCTTGTAGATTAAAATTTCAACAGAATATGTTGCTCATATTTTGTGTAAATTAGGTTAGCCAGCAAAGAGAAAGGACATCAAAATAATCAGCTCTTATTTTAGCGTCACAACATTTTCTAAATATTTGTGGTGAATGTAAAGTTTAGATATACAACACAGGGATCCGATCTGTAATGTCAACCATGCCTCGACGTCCACATTATGCTGCCTGACCCACCGTTTACAAATCTTTACAAACATTATAGTTAAGTTCCTGGAAAATAATAGAAGAGTGTTCCGTCATGCTGAGAGCAAGACGGAGCATGAGAGCATGAACAGAACCAGGGGCCACAGTCTTAGAATAAAGGGGAGGCCATTTAAGACTTAGGTGAGAAAAAAACTTTTTCACCCAGAGAGTTGTGAATTTTTGGAATTCCCTGCCACAGAAGGCAGTGGAGGCCAAATCACTGGATGGATTTAAGAGAGTTAGATAGAGCTCTAGGGGCTAGTGGAGTCAAGGGATATGGGGAGAAGGCAGGCACGGGTTATTGATAGGGGACGATCAGCCATGATCACAATGGCGGGGCTGGCTCGAAGGGCCGAATGGCCTCCTCCTGCACCTATTTTCTATGTTTCTAATGCACTTGACAAGAGTATTTTGGAGCAAAGTACCTCGGTGAAATAAGTGGAACACGCACTTTATGCTTTACCTTGTACAACAACGCAGGGTTCATTAGTGTAAAGGATCCACAACAGAAAATTGATCACATAGAAATTAGATTTTTTTTATTTCAGTGAATGGGACACAATGAAAAATAGACAGGATTGAGATCAAGATCAGCTATGAGCAGGCTCAAGGGCAGCACGGTGTACTCCTGATTCTAGTCTGGTGATGGATAGTTAAGCCAGTTATGAATGAAAGCAGCATTTATGTAGATGACAGCTGGAGATTGCAGTCTCCTATACCTAGTGAAGCATGTCTGAAGTGTAGTCACAACATTGACAGCATGGTAGCCAGTTTATAAAACCACAAATCCCAATGCTATTAAGAACAAATACATCAGTTTAATAGCGCTGACAGGACACCAGATTTATTGCTGCTGTTTGTCATGGGATAATTTACATCAACAATGATATACATCAATGATTTGGATGAATGGATTCAAAGTAACATCAGCCATGATCACATTGAATGGCGGTGCTGGCTCGAAGGGCTGAATAGCCTACGCCTGCACCTATTGTCTATCTCCATCAACCCACGCATACGTGATGGGATTGGAGTGTGGAAGTTCTTGCCATGAGTTAGGGCCTCAATGCGAATGAAAAGAAATAGCTTTATTCAATACAGTGAGGAAAACCCGCAAATGCCACGCAAACTTAAAAGTACATTTTCAACACTGGAAATTGTCGTCAAATTTAGATTTCATTACCTCCTAGCCTCTCCATTACAGAGCCCAGTACCAGGCCAGCACAAGTTTCTGCTACAATTATTTTGCAGCCAGCATGGATATTCCCAAAAGCGAGCATCTGAGCAAGGGTGTCATACCGTAAATGGCTGAAAGATAAAGCTTAGTTAATAGCAGAGTTAATCATGTTGTTAATCATTAATATTAATCGCTAACATTTTGCAGGTATTGTACTCTTAACATATACTCTTAACATATTTAGCATATGAGCTTAACTTTCTGCAATTAGATACAGAAGAAACCAAAACAATAGTAAATTAAATTTCACAAGTTTTACAATCTGAATAATTTTATGAAACAAACAGATCGTTTTATTCTACAATATAATAAAAAGGACCTGCAGATGCTGCTTACACCAAAGATAGACATAAAATACTGGAGTAACTCACCAGGCAGCATCTCTGGAGAAAATGGATAGGTGACGTTTCGGGTCGGGTCGGGTCTGAAGGATCCCGACCCAAACGTCACCTAGCTAGTTTCTCCAGAGATGCTGCCTGACCCGCTGAGTTACTCCAGAACTTTGTGTTTACAGATTTTATCATTTTGCCTTTCCGAAAAATAAAATATCATCTTTCACAGATACCAATACAGACCTTCGATTCCGAATTGAAGCTAATCTTCCTGTACAAAGCATCGAGATAGCATTGCCTGGGTGCACAGCGGACCCCTTAGATTTAATGTTGCACTTTCACCTATACCTTAATATCAATCAAGAAGAAATCTATGAAAGACACAAAGTGCTTGAATAACTCAGCAGGTCTGGCACCATCCATGGGTAACATATCCATGTCCTCCAGAGATGCTGCCTGACCTGCTGAGTTACTCCATTGTGTCTTTTTTGTAAACCAGCATCTGTAGTCCCTCATTTCTGTAAGAAAAAAAAATCTCTCATTTGCCAGGAGACACATTCGTAGGATATTGTTATCAAACTGGTTCATTCATGGAAAAAAGGCAGTGGTTGAAGTGGATTCAAATGTATAGCAGTTTTAAAGTATTTAACAAGGGTGTGAAAGACAAACCAATAGACAATTAAATAGTGTAGTTTTCTTTGCACTCCCTCGAAAAAGTGAGCGTACTTCCAATCTTATTGGTTACAATCTTCAAAACGATTTGTTTTCCTTTGTCTTAACAACTCAATCCATGACAATTTGATCAAATTATAATTGTTTATTGGGCTGGTGACATAATAGCATTAAAATTTTCGATACATTTTTGAGGATCTCGTTTGTGAACGTGCAATATTATTGATGTGGTTAGTTTCTGATCTTCTTCATCTGGAGCCAAAATAAAGAAAGCCATTTCCATACAATAATTTTTTAAGAATAAGTCAGCTTTTCAGGTGCATCAATAAATCAAATGCAAAACAGCTGATTTTGTTTGTATCGAATTGTAACAAGAACTCGCACAACAGAAGAACAAGAATAATCCATAAATGGAATCCAATTAGATGGGAAAAATGGTCAGAGATGCAAAACCGAGAGTAGAATCAAAAGTACCTTTGCACTGGCAAAAGCAAATAGATCCAGCAACCAAAATATTAAGTGACACTTCTAACCACTGCACTCCGACTCCATGCGCCAGTTACAATTCAACTACTGAGAACCTTCACAAAATTGAAACCAGCAAAGCAAACCTGGCAAATCAAAATGCAGCTACTGTTTGAAATGTGGTCTTAACATTTTTAATACAGTATATGGAAAGTAGATTAGCATGATCTCTCACCAAATTTTACTTGGCTCACGGCAATGATACATCATGGCCATTATTCTTGTAGTGGGTTTCAAGATCGTTATGAATGCTTCATATCTGTGAACAAGAGATACCCAAGTTAAAATGTCACCAAGAACATGTTTACCACCTTAGAGAAAAATAAAGGTTCTGAAATACAAGCACAGTTATATATTTATCTGTTACCCAAATCTCTTGTTTCAACATACAAAGTTATCCAGATTTGCCATTGGATGCATTCAAAATTTTGTTTATAGAACAGATAAAAAATATTGCACAGGACAGGTCGTTGTCTGGGCCAACATTGATGGTAAGGTACACTAATTTCATCAGCCTGAACATGTTCCATATCTCTTCATCTTAATATATCTTAATATAAGGTGTAAGAAAGAACTACCGATGGTAGTTTGCATAATAAGGGCATTGGAAATAGGGAAACCAAATAATCTAAAATATGACAAAATGTTTCTTTTCAATCTTTTTTCTCCTTAAAGCTCTAAAAACATTGACTGTAACTTAATTATGAGAAGTTGAGTTTTGTGGTTCTTCCATATTTATTGGTATAGGTTGATGTAAGCACTGATTTGAGAATTAATTTATTTAATTTGGAGTGCTTACCTCTTAAACAAATAAGCAAGGTTAAACATACTTAAAAAAAAGACACAAAATGCTCGTGAATGTCTGTGGATCAAGCAGCAGATCTGGAGAAAAGGAATGAGGCCGAAGGGTTTCGACCCAAAACGTCACCTGGTCCTTTTCTCCAGAGATGCTGCCTGACCCACTGAGTTACTACAGCATTTTGTACTAATAATATACATACTCGTGCAATGGCACAACCAGTGAATTAAGAAATTAAAAAAAATTCTGTCCTTAAAATGCAGGAGCTAATTACAATGAATAGAAAAAAGGTAAAATAAATGTACTCAATATCACCATCCATCACCCCACTACGTCCTCCACCGATTTATTGATTATACCCAAAATAGATTAAATTATTTACATTCAAATAAGGACCAATTTCCCAACCCCACCCAATGAATAGCTTACTTTTTCTTCTTTTTCCTGATGTATTTTTCTTGAGCAAATCCAGTTTTATCTCTAAATGTTGTGCTGTTTTCTATCAGATGTTTAACAATAACCTGTTTAAAAAAAACAAAGCTTTAAAGAATAAAATGTTATTTGCGAATACAAATGGACATTATTTTTGCAGAGTTTAGCACTTAGCAAATGCCCATTCTCAATAATACAGAACGCATTCCTACCTGCCCTTTCAAGCCTTGGTCTTTAAGTGCCTCAATGTCATCTCTGCTCAGCTTCTGAGACTTTCCGTCATCAATTATGTTTCGGTTATCAACACCAGCTTCATTAAGCTCTGCCAAGAAAAAATGTAGCATGTTTACTTCTTTGTCGGAAGAAAAAGTCAGAAGGGTCGCAACCCAACATGTCACTTATGCATGTTCTCCAGAGAAGCTGTATGACCCGCTGAGTTACTCCGGCACTTTGCATCTTTTAAAAAGTATGTTTAACCTTGCTTATTTGTTTAAGAGGCAAGCATTCCAAATTAAATAAATAATATCTCAAATCAGTGCTTACATCACCCTATACCAATAATATGGAAGAACCACAATGCTCAACTTCTCATAATTAAGTTACAGTCAATGTTTCAGAGCTTTACGGAGAATAAACATCTCATGGGACACAGATATCCTTGGTGAACCATTAATATTTATCACCCAGTCTTAATTGTCCCCGAAGTGAGGAGGCAATTAAGCATTAATCACGTTGGTAAGTCAGTTGTTACCACACATACAAGACCAGGAAAGATGGCAGATTTCCTTGCATGAAGGATCTAGAGAACCGGCCTCTTAAGATCAATGTGTAAAAACAAAGAACTGCAGATGCTGGTTTATAACAAAGATAAACACAAAGTGTCTGGAGTAATTGTCCGGAGGTAGTGGTGGGGGGGGAAGAAAGCTGGAAGAGCGGTATGGATAGGACTAGGCCTGGCAAGTGTTAGGTGGATACTGGTGAGAGGTGTGGGGCAGTGATGTGCAAATTGTGAAGCCAGTGGAAGGAATATAGATGGAAGGTGACAGGGGTAGCAGGGATCGAAATTAATGGTTGCCCGGTTGCCAATGGCCACCTAAAGTCCCGCCGGGCAACCTAAAAGCCATGTCATTTTGCCTGGCTTGGCCCCCCGTCTCTATCTCTCTCTCTCACTCTCCGTCTCCGCCCGCCATCCGTGTGTGTGTCTCCGCTCTCCGGCCGCTCCTTATCTGCCGGCACGGCCGGCCGCCTTGCACATGCGCACTGCCATGGCCAGCAAATCATCAGCCGCTCTGCACATGCGCACTGCCATGGCCACTGGTCGGCGCTGGGCACTTTCTCCCTCCCTTTGCATTGTGGGAGATCTGGCCGCCATTGCCGTCCGGTCGCCGCCTTGCCTCGACCGCGGAAACCCAACGCAGAATCACTCCCGGGAGCTGGAATAACTCCCTGGAGTAACTCTTGCTTCTTGGTTTCCTGGTCCTCCAAAAATATTCCAAATGGAATTTAAACTGGTGGTGGAGGGTGGACTTAAGCAAAAAAGGGTTCTTGGGGAAAAAAGAGCAACCTTAAATGTAGTTGCGTCTGGTTGGGTAACTAACTCCCCCACCCACCCCCTTTGGACAGTCTCCCTCAGATGGTCACGTCAATCAATTCAGCTTGTTTATTTATGTATTGTATTTATTTACCTCTCTTGGACATCAGTGGAGCTGCACACTAAATCTCGTTGCACTGACGTGCAATGACAATAAAAGATATATTATTATTATTATGGTAGGGTGAAGACTATTCCATGCTTTAATTGTGCGGGGGAACTTCATGGAGCAGCCAGCATCTCTGGATAGACGAAATTGGGTGACATTTCGAGTAGAGACCCTTCTTTAGACTCCCTCTGGTTTTAGTATGTTTAGTTTAATTTAAAGATACAGCGCGGAAACAGGCTCTTCGGACCACCGAGTCCACGTCGACCACCAATCACCCATACACTAGTTTTATCCCACACGATAGCGACGCAAGTCAAGAGTCAAGAGTGTTTTATTCTCTCGCATCCCAGTTAGAACAATGAAATCCTTACTTGCAGCAGCACAACAGAATATGTAAACAGAGTACTCTGGAAGGAACTGCAAATGCTGGTTTAAACTGAAGATGGACACAAAAAGCTGGAGTAACTCAACAGGTCAGACAGAATCTCTGGACAAAAGGAAAAGCTGTCTTAAATGACCATCTAAAATGACCAACCTAAAAAGCTGCCTAGGTTGCCCGTCTAGCAACAGAGAAAAAAGTTAAGTGAGAGCCCTGGGTAGGGCAAAAGGATGGGTGTGAATCTACAGGGATGATGGTTAAAAAAAGGGTTGGAGGGGTGGGTGGAAGGAGGGCTCTTTGTAGGTTAGTTACCTATAATTGACCAATTCAATGTTCTTACCCAAATGGACTATGTGCTGATCCTCAAGTGTGCGTGTGACCTCACTCTGGCAATGGAGGCGGCCCAGGACAGAAAGGCCATTATGGGACGGGGAAGGGGAGTTAAACTGGTTAGCAACTGGGAGATCCAGCAGAACTTGGTGGACAGAGTGCAAGTGTTTGGGTAAACGGTTGCCTAGTCAACGCTTGGTCTTGCTGAAGCAAGGGAGGCCACGCCAGGAGCATCAAACAATAGACAATAGATAAAGGACAATAGGTGCAAGAGTAGGCCATTCGGCCCTTCGAGCCAGCACCGCAATTCAATGTGATCATATCCCCTGACTCCGCTATCTTTAAGAGCTCTATCTAGCTCTCTCTTGAAAGCGTCCAGAGAACCTGCCTCCACCGCCCTCTGAGGCAGAGAATTCCAAACGTGGTAGATGAGGTTAGAGTAGCTGCACGTGAACCTCTATCACACCTGGAGGAAGTGCTTGGGTCCCTGGATAGGAACAGGTGTGACATCTCATACGGTTGCAGGGCAAAGTACCTGGGGCAGGGATGGTTTGGGTGGGAACGAATGAGTGAATCTGTCCCTGCGGAAGGTGAAAGGGATGGAGAGGGAAAGACATAACTAGCGGTGGGATCACATTGAAGATGGTGGAAATGTTGGAGATATCGCAGGGAAGTGTGTTTCATATTACTATGATTGAACATGTTGACCTTGCTGGCGATTCCCTACAAACCTCCAGTAAAAGTATATTTTGACATAGTCCCTCCTCCCCAAATGACAAAAATAAACCAAGAGTCTTAAGAAGGGACCTGACCCAAAACGTCATCTGTCCATTTTCTCGAGGGATGCTGCCTGACCCACTGAGCTAATCCAGCATTTTGTGTCTATCTTTGGTATAAACCAGCATCTGCAGTTCCTTTATATTCCATTAAAATAAAACACAATTACTTTTGCAAAAAAATTAACTTGTCACCAATTCAACAATCATTAACTATTGACTGCAGTATTGACATCAAACTCCGTGAATACAATTCGTAGATACAGACTCTAAAACAAGAGCTTACTGTCATTACCTTCAATTTCTTCAGATTTTGCTTTAAGTGGTTGGAGTACTCCACCAACAGAAACCTCAAAAGTCGTGCCATATTTATGTCCAATTGCGTTGTCCAAATAAAACCACTGCTTCTCAAAGATGATTTTTCTAGAGGAAATGTTTAAAATCAAATAAGTTATGGCCAAAGTCTCAACACTGAAATACCTAAAATATTCTCAAAAGCTTATTTCAGCGCCCCATGAGCTATGACTGTGGTAAAATTAATTTAATTCACCTGCAATAATTATATAGCCTAAAATCAAAAGATTTAAAGTACTTCAAAAAATGTTTTAAAATAGTTGAAGACAAAATATTTCAACAACTCAAGTTAAAAAGGGAATTCAATGTTGGAAAACACTGTAAAACAGGAGAGAACAGGACCATAAACCGGAGAACGTGGCAATAGACAATGACAATAGGTGCAGGAGCAGGCCATTCGGCCCGTCGAGCCAGCAGCACCATTCAATCTGATCATGGCTGATCATCCCCAATCAGTACCCCGTTCCTGCCTTCTCCCCATATCCCCTGACTCCGCTATTTTTAAGAGCCCTATCTAGCTCTCTCTTGAAAGTATCCTGGTAACCGGCCTCCATCTCCTGAGGCAGAAAATTCCACAGACTCACAACTCCCTGTGAGAAAAAGTGTTTCCTCGTTTCCGTTCTAAATGGCTTACTCCTTATTCTTAAACTGTGGCCCCTGGTTCCGGACTCCCGCAACATCGGGAACATGTTTCCTGCCTCTAGCGTGTCCAAACCCATAATAATCTTATATGTTTCAATAAGATATCCACTCATCCCTCTAAACTCCAGAGTATACAAGCCCAGCCGCTCCATTCTCTCAACATATGATAGTCCCGCCATCCCGGGAATTAACCTTGTAAACCTACGCCGCACTCCCTCAATAGCAAGAATGTCCTTCCTCAAATCAGGGGACCAAAATTGCACGCAATACTCCAGGTGTGGTCTCACTACGGCCCTATACAACTGTAGAAGGACCTCTTTGCTCCTATACTCGACTCCTCTTGTTATAAAGGCCAATATGCCATTCGCTTTCTTCACTGCCTGCTGTACCTGCATGCTTACGTTCATTGACTGATGAACAAGGACCCCCCAGATCCCATTGTACTTCCCCTTTTCCCAACTTGACACCATTTAGATAGTAATCTGCCTTCCTGTTTTTGCTACCAAAGTGGATAACCTCACATTTATCCACATTAAACTGCACGTGCCATGCATCATCTAAATCATTGATGCATATTGTAAATGGCTGCGGTCCCAGCACCGAGCCTTGCGGTACCCCACTAGTCACTGCCTGCCATTCTGAAAGGGACCCGTTAATCCCTATTCTTTGTTTCCTGTCAGCCAACCAATTTCCTATCCATGTCAGCACTCTACCCCCAATACCATGTGCCCTAATTGTGCCCACTAATCTCCTATGTCGGACCTCATGAATGTGGGACATTATCGAGCAGCTTTCCCCTCCGCACAATTTGCCTCACTCAGAACCACATTGTTAAGAGAAAAAAAACATATAATTATGTTGTATAAGAACACATAAAACATTCATAACAAATCAGATGGAATAATGAGTAGATGGGACATGAGAAAGGGAAAGTGGCAAACCTAGATGTAAATCCTTTCAAGCAGGGGAAATAATTATTTAAAGCAGGAGAAGGAAGTTTACACTGAAGATAGACACAAAATGCTGGAGTTACTTAGTGGGATAGGCAGCATCTCTGGGTAGAAGGAATGGGTGACCTGAAACGTCACCCATTTCTTCTATCCAGAGATGCTGCCTGACCCGCTGAGTTATTCCAGCATTTTGTGTCTATCTACTAGAGGAAGTGGTTGAGGCAGGTACAATAACATGTAAAAGGCATTTGGACAGGCAAATGATGGATAGGAAAGGTTTAGAGGGCTGCAAGTCAAATACAGGCAAATGGTACCATCTTAGAATCAGCACCTTTGTTAGCATGGACAATATGGGACAAAGGGGCTGTATGATTCTGAGAGTCCTGGCATTCCTGGTCTTGAATTTAATTCTGAGGAGTGAGGGAGTGAACGTGCACCTGTGTAATATTGAACTGAAAGAGAAGGGACAGGGCTATGACAGAGTGATGTAGGGACTGAGAAATAATCTACAGGTAAAAATATGAATGCTCTGTGAGAGAACAGAATACATGTGCATATGGGTAGTATGTATAAGAATTATCTACTGCCTGTACGTTCATAGAGCAGATAGACACAAAATGCTGGAGTAACGGACAGCATAGGAGAGAAAGAATGGGTGACATTTCAGGTAGAGACATTATCTGCAGACTGAGATCCTGGCTTTTAGTTATCTTGGATCTCTTTGCAGTGTCTAAGACCTAATTTTGCCAAGTGCAGAAAATGACTGGATGTGCAGCAGCTACTTTACGTTGATAGAACTTGCAAACAGGCTTGGCATCCTATGTGACACAAACATCTGGATACACATGGTATCTTGAGCAAGGCGCAGAGCTGGAGTAACTCAGAAGGTCAGGCAGAGGGATCCCGACCCAAAACGTCGTCAGTAGTTGAGGCCAGTTCATTGGCTACATTTAAGAGGGAGTTAGATGTGGCCCTTGTGGCTGAAGGGATCAGGGGGTATGGAGAGAAGGCAGGTACTGGATACTGAGTTGGATGATCAGCCATGATCATATTGAATGGCGGTGCAGGCTCGAAGGGCCGAATGGCCTACCCCTGCACCTATTTTCTATGTTTCTATGTTGTCTGTCCAATTCCCTCCAAAGATGTTGCCTAACCTGCTGGGTTTGATCGAATTGACTGAAAGATATAGTATGGAAAAAGGCCCAGCGAGTCCACGCTGACACACTGGACACCCTTCTGAAGAAGGGTTTTAACCCGAAACTTTATATTTCCGTCGCTCCATAGATGCTGCCTCACCCGCTGAGTTTCTCCAGCATTTTTATCTACCTTCGATTTTCCAGCATCTGCAGTTGCTTCTTAAACACATTAACAATCATTCTGTTATCCCCTTTTCATTCACTCCTTACACACTTGGGGCATATCTTCTTGCTCATAAGGCTTATTATGCCGCTAATGGATACTTTCAGTAGGAAGGATCATTATTGTTTCCTCTGGGTATGTGAGTACACAGGAAAATGACAATAAAGATATACTATATCTATTAACAACACAAAATGCTGGTCTGGCAAAATACTTAATCGTTAAAACCTCCTTCCAGAAGGCAAGAGCTCTCCCCCACTTCCACCCAACCCCATCCATATCTCTATCACCACCCCACCCCATCTCTATCTCCACAATTCCTGACCTCCACCGCAAACCTCACCCCCACCACAACCCCATCTCCACCACAACCCCTCGCCTCCACCACAACCTCCACCTTTTTATTTATTTATTTGATTCTTTATTTCGAACAGAATTAAATAATAAAAAGCAAGTGTGAAACAGAATCTCCTGAAAAGGACCTGGATCTCCATCTCCACCACAACCCCGAAGCCAACTTCTATCGCCACCTCCACCCACAACACCCATCTGAACCCCCTATCCCCACCAGTGCATGGCCCCTATCCCCACCAGTGCATGGTCCCTATCCCCACCAGTGCATGGCCCCAATCCCCACCAGTGCATGGCCCCTATCCCCACCAGTGCATGGCCCCTATCCCCACCAGTGCATGGCACCTCCCCTCCACTTGCGGCTACTAAAGCTGAGCTACCTCCTCCTGTACACTTGCACTGCTTTGAACACGTCGTCTCGCTTTAGGACCACGTGGTGGCCCTCACAGACAGTGTGGGACCTCGGCACATCTGTCGCTGTTGTCGCCGCCGCCGCCATCTCCTCTTTGTCGCCTTCATTCGGCCTGTCCCCGTTGCCCGGCATGGCTGCCCCGCTCTCACAACCACAACACTCCCGGCCCGGCCGGTGCTGGCGACCAAAGACCTTTGCTGGCGACGGCCCGCTGCTCAAACAGGAAGCGGAAATGGCCCGGCACGGCCCGCCCCGCGACGCGACGCGACGAGCCCGAGCGCGCGGGAAAGTCCGCGTTTGAACCGGTCGGGTCGATCAACGGCAGCGCGGGCGCGGGCCCCGGGCTGAGTGATTCCGCGTGGTCCTGCCGCCCACTCGCCCGCCCGCCCGGTTAACCGGTTACAGCAGAGCGGGGTGAGGCGGATTGCCCTCTCCTCCTCTCCTCCTCTCCTCCCCTCCCCCCCTCCTCCTCTTCTTCTCTCCTCTCCTCTCCTCTCCTCTCCTCTCCTCTCCTCTCCTCTCCTCTCCTCTCCCCTCCCCTCCTCTCCCCTCCCCTCCCCTCCCCTCCTCTCCTCTCTTCTTCTCTTCCCTTCCCCTCATCTTCTCTTATCTTTCCTTCCCCTCATCTTCTCTTATCTTTCCTTCCCCTCATCTTCTCTTATCTTTCCTTCCCCTCTTCTTTCCCTCTCACCTCATCTATTTTCATCCCATCCCACCTCTTTTCCCTTCTCTTCCTATCTCACCTCATCTATTTTCATCCTATTTCACATCATCTCATCTCTCACCTCCTTTTCTCATTCCATCCCAACTAGCCTCTTCTCGTCCGATCTCATCCCACCTTATCTCATCTTATTCCCATTCTCATCTCATCCTGTCTCACTTCTCATCCCATCTCACCTATTCTTGACCCACCTCACCTTTCTCATCCTACCTCATCCACAGGCAAGTTGGGTGGGAATAGAGGAAACGTTTGCAATGTCATCCGGCTGGAGGGGCGGCAGGAGTTGGCGGGGTGGCAGAGGGGCTGGCGACGGTGGTGGAGCATGGAAGGGAAAGCCTTGGCGAGGAAGAGGAAACTGCGACAGATCCAGGCGAGGCGAGGGAAGTAAGTGGTGAAAATCAAAATAAGAAAAAAACCTACAGCTGCTTTGCAAACTGTTCCCCACCAGTTCATGGCCATCACTATGCCCACCAGTTCATGGCACCCTATGCCCACCAGTTTTAAATCTGGAATAAAGAACACAGAAAAGGCTGGAAACACTCAGCCAGTCAGGCAGCATCTGTGGAGAGAGAAACGGTAATGCTTCTGGTCTGACGCCATTTAATGGTACTTTAAGTTTAGAGTGAAATTCTTTTTTTTTTGTAGCGTGCAGTGCACTAAAAAGCTTACTATACATAAGCACAATCATACTCAAGTTCAAGAGTGTAAGTGTAGAGTCTGACGAAGGGTCCCGACCTGAGCGTCACTTATCCATGCTATCCACTGATGCTACCTTGAGCGCTGAATTACTTCAGTATTTTCTACTTTATGTGAGAGTGTAAGAATAATGTATTACACTGAAGCAGCACACAAGAGTCACCACGTTTGTGGTGCCGCCTTGCATCGTTCATATTCAAATTGTTAAAATTGGAAGAGTCTTAATTTTATTGGATTAATCCCAGAGTTGCCATGATCGAACCCGGATTCGATCATGGCTACGGCTGCTTGTTAGTACCTAGTTTATGCATACTCCCCGTGACCACATGGGTTTTCTCTGAGAACTTCGGCTTCTTCCCACACTCCAAAGACATACACGTTTATAGGTTTGAAGAAGGGTTTCGGCCCGAAACTTTGCCTTTTTCCTTCGCTCCATAGATGCTGTTGCACCCGCTGAGTTTCTCCAGCTTTTTTGTGTACCAATTATAGGTTAATTGGCTTGGTATATATGTGACAATTGTCCCGAGTGTCTCGGGCAGATGGGGCTCGTCAGCCTGGGAAGGCAGTCCATCGTGGAGAGGGAAAACTCTGATTTAAAACCTCCACTGCCTTGTGGCCATAACCAGTCCAGGAGTAAACCTCAAGAAAAATCCAGTCAGAGCCCTAAGGCAGGTCGATGTTGTCTACAACCTAGCTCTGGCAGCTCCTGCGCAGCGCTGGTGCCAAACTGTAACGGTCCTGCTGTTCCTTTGGATCGATCAGCGATGTGGAGAGCGGGGACGTGCTGCATGGGCAACAGCCTGTCCTCCATATGACATCGCTCAGGCTTGCATCCTTGTTGTTGTCCCAAGTGTAGAATAGTGTTAATAGAAACATAGAAAATAGGTGCAGGAGGAGGCCATTCGGCCCTTCGAGCCTGCCCCGCCATTCAGTGTGATCCAGGCTGATCATCCACAATCAGTGCCTGCCTTCTCCCCGTACCCCTTGATTCCGCTAGCCCCAAGAGCTCTAACTAACTCTTTTAAATTCATCCAGTGAATTTGGCCTCTACTGCCTTTTGTGGCAGAAAATTCCACAAATTCACAACTCTCTGTGAATGTGCGGGGGATCGCTGGTCGGTGCAGACTCAGTGGGCCAAAGGACCTGTTTCCACGCTGTATCTCTAAACTAAATAAACTAAACCTTGCTGCTGCATGTGACACCAACCTTGGATGCTTGATTATAAAATATCAGTGAGTAACAATACATAACAACAGCTGCAGCTCTCTGTCACCAACAAGAACTCCCAAAGCAGGACCATTCCACAACTTAGAAAGGCCCCATTGGTACAAATTAACTTTGCTGTTGGCTTTTTGCCTCTTCTCTCCTAGGACTTAACTTAATCAAGTTGATTGTTTCAGAGAGAAGACAGGAGCAAAATAAGAACTTCTTGTGAATTAATGTCCTTAACCCCCATCTGAATTGGAGCCAAGAGACAGTGCTGGAGGAACTCAGCACGTTAGGCTGAAACTGGAGGGAAGGGACAGATGACGTTTCAGGTCAGGACATTCTTCAGACTGACCTGCTGTGGTCTTCCAGCACCTTGATTTTTTGCTCAAGATCCCAGCATCTAAATCTGATTTAATTAACTAAATGTGTTTAGAAGCCATTTAAACTTGCTCGCAAATTTCAATTGCTGTTGACGTCATCTCAGAATGTTTAGGAAAGGTTTGTTTGTGTAGGATAATTTTGTTTGCAACACGTTTATATTAAGCTGAATATTTTGGAGTCTATTTTCAGCTAATTATATATTATAAATCTATTAACGAACATGCTATTGTAATTTGTTTGAAGAATTACAAAATAGTGATTTTTAAAAAATCCTATCGCAAATAAATCTGATTAATGAAAAACTTCTTGTTTCAGGTTTTCAACAGCCAAAGCCACCTCAACCCCGCCTAATTCAAGGAACTTTGAATGAATTTTTACCCTATAAGGGTTGGAATCTTTATTTTTCAGATGGTAAGCCTTTCAAAATGAATTGTATGGTGCAAATATACAATGTCTGGCTGTAAGTTTTAGTATTTTCCTTTAGTTTTTTGCAGATAAATCACACACTTAAAAACACTAAGTGCTGGAGTAACTGGGCGGGTCCGGCAGCATTTCTGAAGAACGTTGATAGGTGACGTTTCAGGTCGGCATCCTTCTTCAAACTGAAGAATCATAATCATATTTTATTTTGCAACATACGAGGAATTTCATTTGTCATACAAATAAAAAAACACCAGAACACACAAAATACACTTTAACATAAACACCCACCACAGTGATTCCTCCACATTCCTCACTGTGCTGGAAGGCGAAAAACAGTGGTCCAGACTCGAAAAGAAAATGTTCTCGAGAAATGCTACTCCAGCACTTTTTGTCTTTTGTAAACCAGCATCTGCAGTTCCTTCTTATACATCAAACCTTGTTTATTGTTATCTGGGTGGGGGAGGGCAACATGAATTATGAGCCGGTTTATGTGGCTTGCTTCCCGAGAGTTAACTCTACCTTTCATTAAGATCAGACTACCCTGATTGCATTACTCAGCTCCCTTGAATCAGCTCTACCCTTCAATAAGCTCACAGCTATTCTTTGTAACCTCAACTGCTCATTCCCACTAACTCCTGGTCATTTTTTGAAATTTCAGTGTTCAGATCCATTCTCATCACTAGTAATAATGTATCCCATGCAGAACTTAAACTAACAAAACATAGGTGGAGTTAATGTCAAAGGTTATAATTTCAACAAGAGAAAGCCGGATCATGTGTATTTGATTTTTCCATACATGTTTTGGAGCAGGATGATTTTTATTAACTGATTTTGACTTGATGTTTAACTGGGCTAGTTAACTCAAAATCGTGCTTGCAAGAGCAAGAAGTGGAAAAACTAATAACGCAATATGGTTGCCATTTTCAAACTGGAATCGAGTAACATTTTTAAAATGAAGTTCAATGATAATCTGCAAAACTTAAAAAAAATGTTAGTAATATTGTAAGTGTTTGAATTTTAAAAAATGGGAGAAGGAAATCAACAAAACCGTACTATATACAGTACTTGGTAAAATGCAAGGAGCCTCCATGTCTCGATTTGAGTCATAATGTACGTAAGTATAAAGTTAATTTATTTGCTATATTGTGAATGGTTTCTGTAGTTCTCACTAAATTTAATGTATCTAAATGTCTGCAGAATTTAGAGCTCCTGAAATGCTTGGTTGTATCATGCCAATGCGCTTACTCCAATTGGTATGAAGTATTTTACGTAATTATCAGAGTGTTACAGAGAAGCAAAAATATTACAAATTAAATTCCCTTGGTTTCTGTAATCTGAATATTCATAAAGCAGATGATGTGACTTTTTCCTTGTAGAGTTGCAAACTGGCTGTGAAAGTGAGCCATCAATGCTCAGCACTGTAAATGGTTTATGGCAGTGTAAAAGATTGATTTATGTTGTGGATTATTTTGCTTTATAACAATTTAAATATTGCCGTAGAACAATTGTGAATCGTGTTGTGTATTTCTATGCTTTAAAATATAAACGAGAAAGTCCAATAACAGCTGTCAGACATTTTTAAGGCTTCATTACTATGGCAAATTCCTATTTAAAAAATACTGATTGCTCTTCAATACATTTTAAATGTTATTATTGTACTTGGGTATCTAATGCATTTTGAGAATTATATTTTTCTGATTTTCAAATTTATTTTAAAGCTTACGTTGGGAGCTCCCCTATTGTGCAGAAGATTAAAGCATTTGAAAAGTTCTTCACAAATCATATTGATTTGTATGACAAGGTAAGAATCCTTGGCCTATATTTTTATGTACTTTTTGAACTTCACTGCTTATTGTTTAATAAAAAGTTGTTTGATTTGCAAACCTGGAGCAAAGGAAATCCTAGTTTAATATTTATAGAACATTAGTGTCTATTGTACACAATTTTTGCAAATTTTATTTTAATGAATTTAAGATGTTTATCTGCCAAAATAAGGGATATGACAGAGACGTATGGTATTTGTGTCTTTTGTAAAAGTCATAAGTGCACATTCACTTTTGCAGAAAATCTTGGTCAATAGCCATGCAAACTATCAATGACAAACAGCACTCTTTCATCTTGCATTGAAATGTTATCAAAAACAAAAATAATTTAAATTTAGTATTGCTCTCTGATTGTTCAGTAATGATGCAAATAGCAATGAGAAATAAAAGCTGACATTCACCTGCAAATTTCAAATATTTCTCTCCAAAGGATGAAATAGAACGAAAAGAAAGCATCTTGGTTGACTTTAAGGAGCTTGTGAATGATAAGGAGCTAACTGTTCTCGTGCCTAATTTGGCTACTGAATTGAGGGATATGCCAGAAAAAATATTGGATTGCCTAGGATTGGCAGTTCATCAGGTTTAAGTATCTTATAACTCTTCTTTGTATTGTTACTCAGTTAATTGTGCTTGTTGATTAACAAACAACATTTTACAAGATTGATATTTTTATTTTATTTCTAATTATTTCTTCTAAAACTGAAGTTAAAAAGATTGCAGTGTTTTTTTTTAACAGAAATTCTACTGTTGTGAAAATGGTATTCTGAAAGTATCATTGGGCAGTATCTCTTTCCGAAGTACACTGAACTCTATTACTGTAAAGCTTGCAACTGACTTTATGTTATTCATGGTACTTTCATCCAGGTAATAACTAGAGATCTTGAAAGGCAGACAGCTCAGTTAGAACAAGGACTACCAAGTGAAGAGGCTGCCATTATAAATGTTCCTTACATTCATGTACGGTATGTTCAAAAGAAGAATGTTGAAATGATTATTTTGTCAGTTACATTATCCCATTAATATTTCTTTGAATTTAATACCTTATGTTGGTATACATCATACTACTATGTGCAGCAAACATCAATGAGAAACAGCGATATAATAACCATGAGAAAACCAAATATTTGTCACTTTGCTGAAATCTTTGCTATTTCAGAACAGCACAGTTTTATTTTTTTAATTTAGCTATGATCCTAAATAATCCATCACTGATTAATTAATTACTGTTTTCTGACTTCACAAATCCTAGTGTAGCTATAATCCTTAAAAGGATGACAAATAATTTGGTAATTGGAGTAAGGTTGGGACCCCTTTGCTAAAACAATAAACAGAAGCCTGGGAGCCTAAAGTGAGGTCTTTGGGTACCTAGTTAGACCATTCCTGTATTATGTACATTTATCTGGAGAATTAAACTGCTGCCCTGATGTTTATTTTCTGATGCATGTATATCTGAATGTCCTGAATGGGAAACGTGGAGATGATATTGTTTATTCTTGTTGACTCATTATCTTCATCTACAGTTGTGATGTTACAGGCTCAGGTTTTGCATTCAAAATGTTCCGAAATTATGATGAATTTAAGTATAACATTTGAAATATTGAAGAGAAAAATGTGTGGCAATAAATCCAAGATATGCTATTTTACTTTAATAAAAAATAAATGTCAAAAACCCATGCAATGTGTGTACTTTTTTAGGGTCTATAACTATGAGCTTCTGACGTTGTTGAGAAATTTGCGAGCTAATTGCTATGGAAAGTACATTTCTTTGCGTGGAACAGTTGTTCGTGTCAGCAACGTTAAACCTGTCTGTACCAGAATGGCCTTTACATGCAATGGATGTGGCGATACTCAAAGTCTACCTCTTCCAGATGGGAAATATACAATCCCAACAAAGGTATTGTACAATGACATTGCGGAAAAAAAGTAGGGCTAAATTTTTAATTAAATGTGCCAACTAATTCTAAGTACTTTCTTAAGTGTTTAGAACCAGATTGTCGCAGTCGATCGTTTACACCAAACAGAAGCTCTTCATTAACGGTCACTGTAGACTGGCAATCTATCAAGTAAGCGAATTATTGATTTTTGGATTTGCTTCATTTCCAGTTGCTATTAGTTAATTATTATTCAATCAGGATTGGATTGTGATTCCATTTATGCCTATGCCTTTGTCAAGAGAATTTAGAGCGAAACATATTTATATTTAATTTGTCTTGCTCCACCTCTGGAAAGATTGTAAAGAAAATCTGGAATTTGGAGAATTGAAGCACTTAGCAAAAGTTTAGTTTTGTTTCCTGTGTCAATTTAGGGGCATTTTCCAGTCTAGCAATATTAGAGATAGTTGAATTAGCACAGTGAGTGAGTGGGATTGAGGGTCAGTAGGATTGTTTTATTTTATTCTGTAATGGTGATGGCATTGTTTGTCTTCAATGAGGAATGGACTGATTTTTCCATTGAGTGCTAAAAGATCGTGGTTCTCAATTTGCTTTAGTGAACCCACGTGTCTTAAGAAGTCCCAGAAAACAACTCTTTATTGGGCAGGAGTTAGTGGAAGCCGTGGGAGCACCATATTTTGCCATAAGTGTGCTTAACATCATTTTTTAACAGGGAAAAATATCTCATTTGATTTCAAGTAAAAAGTTTGCAGGTTTTTTCCTTAAAGAGTATTTAGAATTTAATTGAATGATACAGCATGGAATCAGGTCCTTCGGGTCACTGAGTCCATGCCGACCATCGATCATCCGTTCATACTTGTTCCATGTTTTCCTACTTTCGCATGCACTCTCTACACAAAAAGGTTAATTTACAGAAGCCAATTAACCTTCAAATTTGCACCATCTTTAGGATGTGTGAGGAAATCGGAGCACCCTAGAAAAAACTATTGTCACCGGGAGACCAATCAAACTCTATATAGAAAGCACCTGAGATCCAGGTCCCTGGCATTGTGAGGTGTTTTGTGTTCATTCTTTCGAAAATACAAGATAGTTTCCCTTATTTTTGCGTAAGCCTGTCATGTTATGATATGCTCAATGAATCAGTATGTTCTCGCAATGTTACACACTTCTTGAGATGTATCAGTGATGCAAAAAATAATATTTGTAGTTCAGGCATTACAATTTATGATTGAGATGGTGTAAAATTGACATCTGCAGGGAGGTGTATTTAAAGTGCAAGCACTAATTTACTTTTGGCATCGCAGGTAGGTAAATCTTTCAGTTTAGAAAGCTCATATACAATTTTGGAAAGCTATTGTATTTTTGTTACACAGACTCCAGGAACTTGCATCAGATGATAAGCGAGAGGCTGGGAGAATTCCTCGAACTATCGAGTGTGAGCTTGTTCAAGACTTGGTAGACAGTTGTGTTCCAGGAGATATGGTGACCGTCACAGGGATTGTCAAGGTGGCAAATAGTAGTGAAGGTATGACTGAAGTTCAAGTCAAATGTATATCTCTCCCACCAAGTGCAATTACATTTTGTGGCTTATGCAAAAAAATCAAGAGTTGCATGTTTAATTTTCGCGTGTACTGACAACGGAACAATGAAACAGACAAAACTATGGAAAAGTAATATCAATATTTTATTAATACCAGTAATTTGCAACGGTCATATGCATATTTATTTCTGGAGTTTGAGAGAGGGGGAAATGGGAAAGAGAGCATCTTAAACTATAATTTATAAAACAATTTAAACCGTGTTGTCTTGACATTCCTGTTAAGGTCCACTTGTCCTTTCCAAGCTTTCATGCTTTCAGTCGGACTGGAAATTGAAAGGGATTGCGTTCAACATTGATGATCTGGAGGGCAGGGTTGGTTCGAATGTCTCGGAAAGGGGCTGGAAAAGGCACACGTTTAACACTTGACCTATGCAACCCCAGGATTAGGCCTCATTGATTTACTGAGTGATTCCGATCACCATGACATGTTTAAAACGGTAATTTTGCTGGCAGTCCACTATTTTTTACCAATCTGACATGCTGAGGTTGGGTGAGTGGGCAGATGCATGGCAGATGTAGTAAAATGTGGATAAATGTGAGATTATCCACTTTGGTGGCAAGAACAGGAAGGCAGATTATTATCTGAATGGTGTCAGATTAGGAAAATAAGAGGTGCAACGAGACCTGGGTGTGCTTGTACATGTCACTGAAAGGATTGGACATGCTAGATACAGGAAAAATGTTCCTGATGTTGGGCGGGTCACAAAGGGTCACTGTTTAAGAATAAGGAGTAGGCCATTTAAGACTGAGAAGAGGAAAAATGTCTTCACCCAGAGAGTTGTGAATCTGGAATTCTCCGCCACAGAAGGCAGTGGAGACCAATTCACTGGATGTTTTCAAGAGAGAGTTAGATTTAGTTCTTATAGGGCTAAAGGAATCAAGGGACATGGGGGAAAAAGCAGGAAGGGGTTTCTGATTATAGATGATCAGCCATGATCATGTTGAATGGTGGTGCTGGCTTGAAGGTCCGAATGGCTACTCCTGCACCTATTTTTCTATGTTTCTTACCTGGGTCCACGAATCATTCCCGCTGCATTTTTTTGCTATTGCTTCAGGCTTAATGCTCACCGACTAAAACCCCCATCCACCCTCCCGTTTGCGGTGTTATTCATGCACTAAAATCATGGACTACAATCCTGTAACTTTGTATTACACTTACTCCAAAGAAAGATATACAGATCATCGTATGAATGTTGCAGACTGTTCCCCTAGCCTATGTACTTTATAGTCCGTTGGTTCTTTTGATTAACTTTGATCAGGTTAAGGGAAAGTACACGTCATATACATGTAATTTATCCACTCAGAGATCTATTTAAATTTTTTTTAGGAAAATCTAGAAACAAAGATGACAAATGCATGTTCCTCTTGTATATTGAGGCCAACTCTATAAGTAATGGAAAAGGACGGAGGAATGTGAGTTCGGAAGAGTTATCTGGTGGTTTGTCTTCCATGGAGTTTACACTTAAAGATCTATATGCAATTCAAGAGATTCAGGCTGAAAAAAATCTTCTCAAATTATTTGTGAAGTACGTTGTTTCCTATTCCTTTACTTGCTTTTCAGAATGATTCTACAATTTTAAGGAAATATACACTTTAATATTTTGTTTTTCAGTTCGTTGTGTCCTGCTATCTATGGTCATGAGGTGAGTGTCATGGTATAGTTTAATATATTCTCCTTGCTCAATCCTTTTCTGTTTTTACTGAATGAAAGTTCCAGATATGCAGTTATTTTATTATTTGCAGCTAGTCAAAACAGGATTAATATTGGCACTCTTTGGAGGCTGCCAAAAATATGTGGATGATAAGAACCGTATTCCTGTTCGAGGTGATCCTCATATCTTGATAGTTGGTGATCCTGGACTGGGTAAAAGCCAACTTTTACAGGCAAGTAATCAATTTGAAAATTTCTTGTAGAAGCAAAATGTGACCATTTTTAAAATGGCTTAACTTTTTTTGCTAATGAACAAAATATTATGGAGTCATATAACATGGAAACCTCTTTGGCCCAACTTGTTTATGATGACCAATATGCCCCAGCTAAGCCAGCCCTATTTGGCCCATGTCCCTCTCAACCTTTCCTGTTCATGTGCCTGTCCAAACGACTTTTCTGTTAAAGTACCTGCCTTAACTTCACCCTTTCATAACTCGTTCCACATACCAACTACCCTCTGAAAAAGTTGCACCTCGAGTTCCTATTAAATCTTCACCATTGAAATATTTGCAATGGTTTTCTTGAGTTTGTATTGACCAACTACCAGATGGAAGCACAGTGGCATGAACCTCAGCTGCCATCTCATAGCTTAGTCAATACAAATCTTTTTTTACGATACAATAAACTTTATTCATCCCCGGAGGGAAATTGGTCTGCCAACAATCACAACACACAACAAGATACACAAACTTGAAATTAAAAGTGAAAAGAAAAAGAATAAGCGACTGTTGGCTGGCTGCCGTGTGCACAGCGCCGAAACTGGAATGAACCGGAACAAACAAACAAACAAACGAATGCAGACTTATCCTCTGGGCAGAGGATTCTAAACTTGAGTGCCTCCCCCACACCGGGTCCCTCTTTGTTCTCCCACCGTCCCTCACCGGCGGACCCCAACGCTGGGTCCTCCTTTTGAGGTTTAGTGTGTTTTTAGATGAAGATATCTATTTGCTTTTCTGGAATTGATATCCCACAATTGAGCTTTAGTTATAATGGGCAATAATGGGCAAGAGAAGCACAGATTGTGAACACCATTCACAACTCTTCAATCCTTTGTCTCACACCATTCGTAACTCTTCAATCCTTTCGTCTCATCCCTTCTTTCTTTTCATCTCTGGCATGTTTGGTGGCAAAAACAAGAAAGTAGATTATTATCTGAATGGTGGCCGATTAGGAAAGGGGGAGATGCAACGAGACCTGGGTGTCATGGTACACCAGTCATTAAAAGTAGGCATGCAGGTGCAGCAGGCAGTGAAGAAGGCGAATGGTATGTTAGCATTCATAGCAAAAGGATTTGAGTATAGGAGCAGGGAGGTTCTACTGCAGTTGTACAGGGTCTTGGTGAGACCACACCTGGAGTCTTGCGTACAGTTTTGGTCTCCTAATCTGAGGAAAGACATTCTTGCCATAGAGGGAGTACAGAGAAGGTTCACCAGACTGATTCCTGGGATGTCAGGACTTTCATATGAAGAAAGACTGGATAGACTCGGTTTGTACTCGCTAGAATTTAGAAGATTGAGGGGGGATCTTATAGAAACTTACAAAATTCTTAAGGGGTTGGACAGGCTAGATGCAGGAAGATTGTTCCCGATGTTGGGGAAATCCAGAACAAGGGGTCACAGTTTAAGGATAAAGGGGAAATCTTTTAGGACCGAGATGAGGAAAACGTTTTTCACACAGAGAGTGGTGAATCTCTGGAATTCTCTCCCGCAGAAGGTAGTTGAGGCCAGTTAATTGGCTATATTTAAGAGGGAGTTGGATGTGGCCCTTGTGGCTAAAGGGATCAGGGGGTATGGAGAGAAGGCAGGAACAGGATACTGAGTTGGATGATCAGCCATGATCATATTGAATGGCGGTGCAGGCTCGAAGGGCCGAATGGCCTACTCCTGCACCTATTTTCTATGTTTCTATTTTACTCTGGCATTTTGTGTCTTTTTTTGTAAACCAGCATCTGCAATTTCTTGTTTCTATATAAAGTAGTTTATCGTGGGCAAACTGGGCAAAGTTTTGGAATAAAGATAACTATTTCTGGAGCGTTTGGATTGTCTACGCATTATTGACCTTGATTATGAAACAAAACACATTTAATCATTTTTATTGTAGATACGAATTGCTTATTTTCTGTGGAATAAACATGAAGTAATTTCATTGTGTTAAATCTTCATGTACATATCCCCATGCATTACTACTTAAACAATTTAACAGATTTTGTTTTTGCTTGGGATAATGCACAATTCTTCATGGTAAATGGCTGAAAATGTTTAAGTGGACTTCATTGCAATTTATAAACATTTTTTTCTATATCGTTAAAATTACATATAAATTTCTATTATTTGCAGCTTGTCAAAGCAGGATTAATATTTGGAGTCTGTCAATACAGTGCTTCAATTTATTGTGTTTCCATTAGTCAAATGTTACTGCACAGTTTATTGTTGGAAAATCTATTGTTTTTTCATTTGATTTATTTGGTTGAGAATACTTATTGAAAGTGAAGTGTTAAAAACGTAAACATTAAGATTTAATACTAAGCCACAGTATTTGATTTTCAAAATATATTGGAAATATGTTTGCTGTTTTGATCCTATTGACTGCAAAACTGCTACTAATTATGCACTTTATGCTTAGCGATTATTTTTTTGCTTAAGGACCTACTTTTAATATTATTCTTAGGCCGTGTGCAATATTGCCCCACGGGGAGTATACGTCTGTGGCAACACCACTACCACTTCGGGACTTACCGTAACTTTGTCTCGGGACAGTGGAACAGGAGACTTTGCATTGGAAGCAGGAGCTCTTGTACTTGGTGATCAAGGTAACTCACAAATTAGGGATGTATCACTGACTGAAAGCTTATGCATTCCAATGCAATTACAAGTTCATTGAGAATATTTCTGATCATAGTATTTGGTTGTGGCGTCAAGTTGGGAAAAGGGGAAGTACAGCGGGATCTGGGGGTCCTTCCTTGTTCATCAGTCTATGAAAGTAAGCATGGCGAATGGCTTGTTGGCCTTTATAACAAGAGGAGTCGAGTATAGGAGCAAAGAGGTCCTTCTGCAGTTGTACAGAGCCCTAGTGAGACCACACCTGGAATATTGTGTGCAGTTTTGGTCCCCTAATTTGAGGAAGGACATCCTTGCTGTTGAGGGAGTGCAGCGTAGGTTTACAAGGTTAATTAGTGGGATGGCGGGACTGTCATATGCTGAGAGAATGAAGCAGCTGGGCTTGTACACTCTGGAGTTTAGAAGGATGAGAGGGAATCTTATGGAAACATATAAGATTGTTAAGGGTTTGGATACGCTGGAGGCAGGAAACATGTTCCCGATGTTGGAGGAGTCCAGAACCAGGGGCCACAGTTTAAGAATAAGGGGTAAGCCATTTAGAACAGAGACGAGGAAACACGTTTTCTCACAAAGAGTTGTGAGTGTGTGGAATTCTCTGCCTCAGAGGGCGGTGGAGGCAGGTTCTCTGGATGCTTTCCAGAGAGCTGGATAGAGCTCTTAAAGATAGCGGAGTCAGGGGATGTGGGGAAAAGGCAGGACCGGGGTACTGATTGGGGATGATCAGCCATGATCATATTGAATGGCAGTGCTGGCTCGAAGGGCCGAATGACCTACTCCTGCACCTATTGTCAATTGTGTTTAAAAGTTGTAATTAATTGGTCTGCAATGCAGTATTTTTTATGAAAACATTATTTAAAAGGAATAAGAAAATCAGGGTACTGTGCCATCAGCAGTAGATTATATTTGGGGAATAAATTGAATTATTTGCTACATTTACCTTGTGACCATCGGATGGGGCAGGGAATAAATATTACTTCAGCATTGCTAAGAGATTATATAATGCAGCACAAAATTTATGTGCGACATGCAAAAGTTATTAAAAAGATTGCAAACAAAGCTGAATATGTGACTTACAGATTTTTGTTCGGGGTCTATGCACAAGATGTCCTTGTGCACACAGGTTGTTAGGCACACACAATGACATTGAAAGCAGTGCTTGATTTGAAGTAACTTGCAGGTGAGCACAAATAAAATGGCCTTCACACGTCCAAGCAGGCCTTAACTGAATAGATGGATCTAGCTTCAGTGTTATTCAAAGCAGGTCTGATTAAGACCAGGCCACATCAAATAGATTGAGAATAGGACTAAATTGGATTGACTTTCAAAGAGCTGGCGAACATTGTGGGCTGAATGTCAGAGGTGTCTCAAATCCATTTTATTCTCCCCACACTCCCATCATCTCCTCCCAGATTCTACAGATAATTTACAGCGGCCAATTAACCTAGCAACTAGCAGGTCATCAAGATATAAGATGAACTCTCTGCCGTCACAGAGAGAGCATGTAAACTGTGCACAGACAACACGAGAGGTCAGGATTAAACCCAGGTCATTGGAGATGTGAGGCTGCAACTCTACCATCTGAGCTGCTGAACTGCTCTTTCAGGCGTTCTGTTTTCTCAATGATTTGCTCTAGGCCCTCGACCTTTCTCCTCAGCCAATGTCTTCAGGCTCTTAACTCCTCTTCATCCCCCCTGCTCTCCCATTATCCTGACACCCCTTCTTTTTCCTCACAATTGTCCTCCGTATGGACTGTTTCCCCTCATCCCAAAAGCTCGGTAAACTACTCATTCCACCTCCTCGAGCTAAAATGCTTCCAAACCACCTTTACTCTCCATGTTCTGGTGTGGCACGAGGTCTGAGAGAAAAATAAAACTTTTGTGAATTCCCGCAGTCAAAGGAAACTTTATTGCACACGATTTCATCACAAATGAAGAACTGTTGCAGCTGAATAACCTCGTACCACATGTTTCTGTGGGTGCCTTATAATTTCATTGCCAATACTCAAAAACTAAAATTGGGCTGCCAATTAGTTGGTCTTAACATGTGCACTGAATGCGACTGCAAGTTAACATGCTAAATGTTTGACGCATAATCACACATAGTAATGCTGAAAAAAATAGCACTGGAGCAATTTATTAAGAAAAAGCATGTCACAATGATGTTTTGTTGGCCTCGTCCACTGGTTCCATCTCTTTGGACATAATTCTTCCATTTTTTCGACTTGCCAAGCTCCGGTGAAAGTACTCATTGAGGCAGCCGAGCAAAGTGCGTGGGATGTTTATGCTTTGTTACTACTGGCAGTGAGTACAAAAAATGAAGAGGTCACATTTACAAATCACTGTTTGGCCCACTGCTACACGTTCAGTGCTGCCTCAGGTGCTGATTTTGTGGAGTTTGCACATTTTCTCGATAACTACATGGGTTTCATCTGAGTGCTCCAGTTTCCCCCTCCCTCACCATAAAGTTGCGTTTGATTGTCAGTATGCTCTTGGTGAGCTGAAGGACTCTTTCCATGCTATGATTCAGTGGAAAAGTCAGAGGTTTAACAAGGCGGTTAGAAAACATACAGAGTAAACTTATCTTGGATGAGCAACTTCATTTCTGAGTAGAAATTGGAGAACTGGTGGACATGTTTTCCCAAGAGCAAGAAAGGTTGAGGGGACAACTGACCCCTGTTCAGCGTTATGAGGTTAGATTTCTGGTTTTGCCATTTCATCATTGGATATTTCTGAACCTTCAAGCTTTCTGATAACGGTGGCAAAATAATTAAAGGGGAAGCCAACAGTCTATCCAAAAATCAAGAGTTGGTAAGATCTGGAAAACAAGTTGAAAGATTCCATAATTTTTGAAAGCCAATTGAATACATAATTGAAGAGCACACATTTTTGGGTTATGAGGTAAAAGATTGAGAATAGGACTAAATTACAATACAATACAATACAATACAATACAATTCAATTTATTGTCATTTGGACCCCGTGAGGTCCAAACGAAATGCCGTTTCTGCAGCCATACATTACAACAAATAGACCCAAGACACAACATAATTTACATAAACATCCATCACATCGCTGTGATGGAAGGCCAAAAAATTTTTTTTCTCTCCACTGCACTCCCCCCCCCCCCCCGATGTCAGAGTCAAAGTCAAAGCCCCCGGCGGGCGATGGCGAATTGTCCCGTGGCCATTAAACCACGCCGGGTGATGCAAGTTCGCGCACCGGGTCTTGGTGTTAGAGCCCCGGCGCGCGCTCGCAGCCCGCCGCCATTCCAAGCCGCGCGGGGCGGTGCTGTAAGGCCCCGCTCCAGGAGCTCTTCAACCCCGCAACTCGGGCGGGAGAAGTCGCCGTTGCGGAAGCCCCGAAAAGCGGTCTCCCTCCAGGGACCCGCGGGCTCCCGGTGCCGTCCGCCAAACCCGCAGTTGCAGCCACCGAATCTCCGGGGGTCGGGCCGCAGCAGCGTCCACCACCGCTCCACCCGCTCTGGACTCGGCCAGCTCCGCGACGGTGAGGTGAGTGTCGGCACTGGAGTCCCCGGTCTTCATGTTGGAGGCCGCTCCTCGTTGCAGCCCCAACGACAACGGAGACCCGACAAAGAAAAGGTCGGGTCCCCCGTGCAGGGAGAGATTTAAAAGTTTCCCCCCCCCCCCCCACACCACCCCCACACCCCCCCCCCCCCCCCACACACACACCCCAACAAAAATAACAAAAACTACATTAAAACATAGACATAAAATAATAAAAACGCAGACGGACTGCAGAGGCCGCTGCTGGCGAGAGCCGCGCCGCCTACCGGAGTTGGGTTGACTTTCAAATTGTGGGCTAAATAGTGGCTCCCACTTGAAAGACTGGTTACAGGATAAGATCTCGGCTTGTCAGTGAGGCCATCAGGAATATTGTCACGGATTGAAATCCTGAGGTTTCAGTACATATTTCAACAATTTGCTTTGCTTCCTTTTTGCTTTGTTCCAAAACAATAGTAGCAATGTTACATTAGGGTTATCAGATTGCCAGAACTAATATTATTCGATTATTTCAGTATAATTGTTTGTTCATGATAATTATTTTATTAAGTTTTTCTGACATATTTCAGGCATTTGTTGTATTGATGAATTTGACAAAATGGGAAACCAGCACCAGGCCTTGCTAGAAGCCATGGAGCAACAGACTATTAGTTTAGCGAAAGCTGGAATCGTTTGCAATTTGCCTGCCAGAACTTCAATCCTTGCTGCTGCTAATCCTGTTGGAGGTCACTATAGCAAAGCTAAAACGGTGTCTGAGAACTTGAAGTAAGTTGTGCTTCTACAAGTAACATTTTAGTGCATTGACAATTCAAACCATGCAAAAACCAGTTGTTCCAACATTCCTTGTTGATTGATTGACAAATACAGCATGGAAATAGGCTCTTTGGCCCACCAAGTACACTGACCACCGATCACCCATTCACACCAGTTCCATGTTACCCCACTTTTGCATACATATAGGGGCAATTTACTGAAGCAAATTAACCTACAAACCCGCACGTCTTTAGGATGTGGGTGGAAACTGGAGCACCAGGATGAAACTCACATGATCACAGGGAGAACGTGCAAACTCCCTACAGACAGAACTCGAGGTCTGGATTGAACCCAAGTCTCTGGCACTGTGAGGCAGCAGCTCTACCAGTTATATGTAATTTATGTAATCAAATCTTGAATAATAGATTTATTTCAGCATAAAATAAGAATATCTCCTTATATGCCCAGTTAAATTTAGGATATTAAAAAGCTACAAATAGTTATTTTCTCCAAAAAGCCACTAATAATAGATTAGATTAGATTAAACTTTATTAATAGCTTTCAAAATTATTTGTTATTCTAATAATTAAAATATTTACTTCCTGAGGACATCCATTTCAGTATTCCTTGTGCTGTGGAGTAATATTAAGCATGTCAATGGTAATCAATATGAATTGTATATTCTATTTTTACAGAGTGAAATTGTGCAGTAATATGTTAATAGCTTAATGAATTATGCAGTAATATGTTAATAGCTTAATGTATTTGCAGTTTACATTTTTGTATTTCATGTTACAGAATGGGTAGTGCTCTTCTTTCAAGATTTGATTTGGTATTTATTCTGCTTGATACTCCAAACGAAGATCACGACAGCCTTCTTTCTGAGCACGTGATGGCTTTGCATGCAGGGAGGAAGACAGTTCTGAGCAGTGCCACAGTTTCACGTCACAGCACACAAGATACTAACAATTCATTTCTTGAAACTGTTCAAGACAAATCTTTATCAGACAGGTTAAAGGTATGGAAATATCCCAAAATGGTGAAGCCAAAAAGTATTTATGTGATCAGTATAAAATTATGCGATAATAGTGGCGGCAGAGTGGAGCAGTGGTAAAGTTGCTGCCTTACTGTGACAGACCCGGGTTCGATCCTGATTACAGGTACTGTCTGTACGGAGTTTGTACAATATGTTCACCCTGTGACCTGCGTGGGTTTTCTCCTGGATCTCCGGTTTCCTCCCACACTCCAAATACGTACAGGTTTGTAGGTTAATTGGTTTGATATAATTGTAAATTGTCCCTAGTGTATGTAGGATATCGTAAGTGTGCGGAGATCGCTGCTTGACATGGACTTGGTGGGCCGAAGGGTCTGTTTCCGCACTGTATCTCTAAACTAAAACTAAACTAATCTCGTCATGAATAAGACAATGGTTTGATCGTAACCGGGAATAAAGTTTTAAACTCTCACTAGCCAATAACCCAAAACTAAAATATAATTTCTGCTCGTCATACAGACAAGGTTGAAATGATAGATAGACAATAAACATCTAGAATGGTGACATTCCTGGGAAACTACGTTACATTGGTGAAAAGTATTTTTCATTACTGGTGTCTGGGTATAGGTTTAGAGCGTGGAGGCTCGACAAAAAACTTTTCTGAATGAATACATTTGACCAGTTTCTTTAGGAATACAAGGGAGATATATAAGAATCATAACAGAGCTTCACAGTGTGTTTCTAAGGCTGATGTTTAAGTAGATCAATGGCACGTATTAAAAGGTGCTTTCCCTGTACCTATGATTTATACATATTTAATACCTGCTACCTTCACTGTGCTGAGAGGGCAAGTGTTCCACCATACCCAGACAATCCTCACTTAGTAAGAAATGGGAGATAATGCCAAATGTAGTAAATTGGAGGCACCTGTAATTGAATAGTGGGCCATAAAACCAGTATATAATTGTATGGCTTTGTGCTTTTTTATGACAGTTCTAGGTCCATACAAGTAACAATCAATATTTGAAGCAACTGTATGTATTTTTACAGATTACTTAATAGACACACCTATAAATTAATTCCCTGTCAGCTGCAATAAATGTTCTATAGAGCAGCTGCCAAAATTGAATTTCTGAGCAGAGTAATCCTGTGAATCCACTAAAATGGTGCATTTAATGCTGTTGATATGGAACGTCTATTCCAATGATTGAGTCCCATCAGAAATCCAATGTTTGTTTTCTCCAATGTATAACATTCTCATCGAAAGTGTTTGTGTTTCCAAGGTTTCACCTGGAGAACATTTTGATCCTCTACCTCATCAGTTACTCAGAAAATATGTAGGATATGCACGTCATTATGTTTCTCCAAAGTTATCCATTGAAGCAGCCCAAGTACTTCAGGAGTTTTACCTAGAGTTGAGGAGACAAAATCAAGGTCCAGATAGCACTCCAATTACCACAAGACAGCTCGAGTCCCTTATAAGGCTCACAGAGGTAATTGTGCATATATTTTCAAAAACAAAGACATTTGTTCAAGCTGTTTACGTGGGAAGTATTTAATGGGCCAATCGATATTTTTCCTTTAAGAAGGCCTCATGCGGCAAAATTATTTTGTGTATGTGAGGTCCAAGACTTCAAATCCTTTCCAATGGACAAAACCATACATTCTATTCTGTCTGAAAGAGAAGGCTGTGAAGAAGAGGGATGATCAAAGTGAGGTAGGCTTCTTGAAACGTGGAGGGGGGATGTCATATTTGGTTACTAGGAATGTGGTGGAAGTAAATGGGTTGGGTGTCGATGAGCAAGAGTCAATATAAATATTATATCTGTAGTTTAAGAGAAGACCCAACTGAAAGTTGGCTTTCAGCCCCAGGTCCTGGTAGATCTTACTTATGTTGTATGAAAGCATGCATCACATATCATGGCAAAGCTGTTTCTGCAAGTGTAACCCCTGCATACATTTGCAAATCAAATTTGTTATACTTTCATGTGATAGCTCCTTAAAAGCACGGAAGACTTGGAAGAAATATTATGGGTCTTGCAACTTGTGGAGTAAGTTCTTCATTTCAATTACATGCACCTAAATGTTCTTGGAACATGTGATGCTTAATTTCCATTTGACAAGCAAACACAACATAAGTATGTAAGAATCTTGCTCTACATTTTGATCTTGAAGCAAGTTCAAGTTCAAGTGAGTTTATTGTCATGTGTCCCTGTATAGGACAATGAAATTCTTGCTTTGCTTAAGCACACAGAAAAAATAAATAGTAGGCATTTACTACAATACAGATAAATGTGTCCATACACCATGATATAAATATATAAACACATGAATAAATAAACTGGTAAAGTGCAAATAACAGAAAGTGGTGGTTAATAATCAGTTTTGTCCGAGCCAGGTTTAATAGCCTGATGGCTGAGGGGAAGTATCTATTCCTGAACCTGGTTGTTGCTGTCTTCAGGCTCCTGTACCTTCTACCTGAAGGTAGCAGGGAGACGAGTGTGTGGCCAGGGTGGTGTAGGTCTTTGATGATACTGCTAGCCTTTTTGAGACAGCGACTGCGATAAATCCCGTCGATGGAAGGAAGGTCAGAGCCGATGATGGACTGGGTAGTGTTTACTACTTTTTGTAGTCTTTTCCTCTCCAGGGCGCTCAAATTGTCAAACCAAGCCACGATGCAACCGGTCAGCATGCTCTCGACTGTGCACCTGTAGAAGTTAGAGAGAGCTAAGTGTATTGTGTATACACTGGTTTTGAGTAAAAATGTACTTAATCACGAGTTCCAAAATCATCTTTTTTGTGACGTGTCATGATATTTTAATTGGATTTTATCGGTGGTATAGTTGGACACTAATTGACACTAAAATACATCTTCTGAAATATTTGGAAGCAGACATTTTTTTCCATGATTAATGGACTTAGCTCAAACATTGCTATACCTTTTTGCAACAAAAGCTTTTCACTGTACCTCGGAGCACGTGACAATAAATTAAACTCAAACTCTTTTTCCAATTGTGGAGTACATTATGCAGAGATAAAAAACTACAGATGCTGGTTTACACAAAAGGATACAAAATACTGGAGTAACTCAGTGGGTCAGGCACCATCTCTGGAGAACATTGATAAGTGACGTTTTGGGTCAGGACCCTTCTTCAGCTTAGCCTTCTGAAGAAGGGTCCCAAGTTGAACCATGCTGCCTGATCTGCTGAGTTACTCCAGCACTTTGAATCCTTTTGGTATATATTATGTTTTGTTTCAATGTGGTGTGGAGGTCTCTGAAAAAAATCTTTCTGTTTTTTTTTTAAAGGCAAGAGCAAAATTAGAGCTTCGAGAAAGTGCAGCAAAAAGTGATGCAGAGGATGTTGTGGATATCATGAAACACAGGTAACCTTTCAAATATTATGTTACTAAATGAAAAGTGGTAATTTAAAAGTTTACATCATGATATTTAATGTTGCTGTGAACTGAGTTATAGGGCAAAGTAAAATAAACAACGAGATCCTCGAAATTTGAAATAAAAACAGAAAATGCTGAAACTACTCAGTAAGTGGTGAGAGAAACAGATTTTATATTTTAGGCCCACAATGAAAGTGGGAAATTGTATTATTAAATGTTTAGTTGAATATTATTAGGTGATTAGGTTTGATTTATTTCAAAGCCCTTATCATAAATGTAAAGATCTTTAATGCATACTCCTCTCCTTGAGAATTGGTTTCCCTACTTTTAAGAAAGAGCATTTTAGGATTGTCATAGAGGTTTTCCTCCTTTGAAGTCATACAGAGTTGAAACAGGCCCTTCGGCCCAACTTGCCCACACCGACCAACATGTCCCAACTACACTAGTTCCACCTGCCTGCATTTGGCTCATATTTATCTACACCCGTCTTATCCAGAAAGTTAGCATGCTTTAGGTCTGAAGCCTATGGTGATCCTGCCATTTTCAAGATGTATATTTGAGGTCCAATCTAAAATTGGCATGATTCTTTAATATGCTAGTATTTTGATGAAGAGACTATGAGCTTCAGAACAGTTTAGAAAACCCCATTTAGGTTTGTAATAGGATAAACTCAATTATGAATACAAATTAGTAACATAATTTTGTGCTTTGAGTGATGGCACAATTTAGAAATTGAAATTTTCAATTGAGGCTCAGTTGTGCACTGGTGGAGCTGCTGCCTCACAGGAATAAATCCTCACCTTGGGTGCTGTCTGTGTGGAGTTTGCACATTCTCCCTGTTACCATGTGAATTTATTTTGGGTGCTCTGTTTTACTGCCACATCCGTACCAAGTGCGGGTTTCTAAGTTGATAGGCCGCTGTAAATTGCCGTAAATCTAGTATGTAAGGAGTGGATGAGAAAGTGGAATAACTAGTGTGAACAGATGATTGATGCTCGGCGTGGGCCAAGGGGCCTAATTCCATGCTGTATCTTTCAATCAATCAATTCAATTAGCTGAGAAAGTAAAATCAGACATATGTAGAAGTTGGCACTGGGGATCCAATGTTAGTACTAAACACGTTTTTACATCCTTTAGTTTAAAAATAGGAAGTGTCACGCTTCTCATGCTACCATTTAAATTTACACAACATTTTGGCAGCCATACCTTTAATCAATTATGAGATACACTAAATGTTTTAAATCTCTGGAACTCTCTGCCACAGAAGGTAGTTGAGGCCAGTTCATTGGCTATATTTAAGAGGGAGTTAGATGTGGCCCTTGTGGCTAAAGGGATCAGGGGGTATGGAGAGAAGGCAGGTACACGATACTGAGTTGGATGATCATATTGAATGGCGGTGCAGGCTCGAAGGGCCGAATGGCCTACTCCTGCACCTATTTTCTATGTTTCTAAGTGACCACTTATTATGTTATTTCTTTCGCTCTATTTATTTTTTGGACAGTTAGGCATTTCATGTCTCCTCAATTCTTTTATCGGGCTAATCTATTGCTATTGATTTTGCTGCCTTCTAAGTCTTCCATGCTTGGTGTCCGAGGTAGATAATGTTGTTCCATAATCTATTATTATTGATTTTACTCCCTTCTAAATCTTCATGCTTAGTGTCCGGGGTAGATAATGTCGTTACATAATTACCTCGACATTTCTGCGTCTATTTCTAGTCCACTTTATAAAGAGTATTTCAAAACTGTAAATGAACACCAACTAGGTCTTCTGTTTAAAACTGATATCTTGGGTATTTTCTCTTTATCAACGCTGCCCTTCTCCTGCACTGTTCCACGCATACTTAATGTTATTTCAATAAATCGCCTTTGTTGTTTTTACAGCTTACTAGATACTTTCTCCGATGAGTTTGGAAGATTAGACTTCCAACGCTCGCAGCATGGATCTGGTATGAGCAAACGATCCCAGGCTAAACGATTTGTGGCTGCTTTGAACAAAATAGCAGAACAGACGTATAAAACTGTTTTTGAATTTCAACAACTCAAGGAAATAGCAAGAGAAATACAAGTACAGGTAAATCTTTTTTTTTGTAATTTAAAAGTACTATGGTGCCAGGGAAATTATTTTTAGATGTCCTGAGGTTAAATGTATTTTATAAATGCTGAATGTTTTCTTTGCTTGTTTCTTTTGATCTTCCTTGAGTTTCCCTTGTCTTCTGTCTTTTCACATTCCATAATCTACTCTATCCACCTCCCCATTCAACATTTCACCCTTTGGTGAAAATTGCAGTCATTTTAGTCCTTTTCAGAAAATTCTGTCTCAAATCAAATTTTTTCCAAAATCTCTTTCAAACCCATCTTTTCCACCTAGCCTTGAAGAATTGCTCCAACTCCCTCAATACCTTCCTTGCATATTCTGATGTTCCCTTGTGGTATTTCTCTGCAAAAAAAGAAAGGAGACAGGATGCTTTATGTGATGAAGATGCTTTGTTAATCCTGCAGTGGTTTATCCACAGATTAAAGATTAAAATCCAGGAATGTTTTGTCTTAAATTGTACAGGTATCTGATTTTGATGGATTTATTCACTCTTTGAATGATCAAGGCTACTTGTTAAAAAAGGGACCAAGGCTTTATCAGCTCCAAACCATGTGACTGCAAGGTGCTGCGGCATCTGCCTCGCAGATTGAACATTTATCTACAGTAAGTGTTTTTGTAGTTAATTCACTCCGTTGAACAAAGGCAAAGGATATAAAAAAACTAAAATGGCATTACCTCCATCAGGTAGACAAAAATGCTGGAGAAACTCAGTGGGTGAGTCTGAAGAAGGGTCTCGACCCGAAACGTTGCCCATTTCCTTCGTTGGCAGAGACAAATGAAACTGAAATGTTCACTGTCTCACCTGGTGTGGAACACATTGCATGGGAGAGTGCTAGAAAATATACATTTACAAGATGATTTCTCTGCTGAGTTGAGATTAAGCCATGACACCCAGACGTTTACTAATTGTATTAAAAATTTAACTTTTTTTCCTTTATATTTGCCTCAATTGAAATTCATAATGGAAACTTCAAATTTAAACAATTGCTTTTTGTCAGTTGCGGCACTAGCTTAAGAATTTCATTAGTTCATGAATTCTAGGAGCAGAATTAGGCCATTCGGCCCATCAAATCTACTCCACCATTCAATCGTGGTTGATCTATTCTTCCCTGTCAACCTCATTCTCCTGCCTTCTCCCCATAACCCCTGACACCCATTCTAATCAGGAACTTCTACCAGAAACATATTTGACTAGGTATTTGTAGTAAAAGCTTACTTTAAAATCAGATATGGGGACAAAAAAGAAACATATGGATTCTCGTAATGCATCTTTAGTGTTTGGTGAATGAAATACAAGAAATAAAATTTGTTGTCATTCTACTTGTTTCTTCCACTGAATTTTTTTAATGCTCATCTACGAGTAGGAAGCGTGGAGTATATACAGATTTGAGGCACTCAGAAGTTTCCACCCAGACCTCACCAGATTTGTAGTGAGAAGGAAGAGAAAATTTGTCACCAAATTTTTATTTTTCCCAATGTGAAACATTATTGCAAATATTAAATGTCTTATTTATGATGTTTTGTCACTACTTTTCATATTTATATTATGGAAATAAGTCTAATTTCTGCTGAAATTTAATGTTAACCATTAGTAGAATGTATTATTTGTAGAAACAGTTTTTAACATTCAATAATTCTGTGACTTTTTTTTTACAAAATGAACAGATCAAAATTTCTGGTACTGTTGTAGAAATGTATTTTGAAATTATAATACGCAAGTACTGCAAACATTTATATTTTCTTTAACATAAAATGTAATGCCAACAGCTTTTCATTGTTTGGAATAATAAATTTGTTAAGCCATACATGTTTCTTACATTTTCTTGAACATATCTGGATATTCAGTGGAATACAGAAATTAATTTAGTAGTTGATAGTGGACACTTTATGATGTTTCTGGAAAGTATTTTCTCCCTCTGCTGGTACTTGTAACACATTACTCTGTTACAGGTGCTCCCCGATATACGATGTTTCGACTTGCGATATTTTGACTATACGATCGGCAACGGCAGCGAGCCGCACATCACCTCCGGTCACGTGATGGCAATATATCGCAATGCATTTTCGACTTGCGATATTTTGGGTTTACGATCGGTTTATCGGAAAGTAACCGCATCGTAGGTCGAGGAGCAGCTGTATTACATAACATTTTAATTTAAATCAAGCATCATGCCAATCATTTTGCTCATTGCATGAATGAAACTTATATTCTGGCACTAGCATTTAGAGTTTTGAAACCAGTAAAGCTGCTTCCTGTCCTCTTTTTCACTTTGCTTTCAGAAAGGGTCAGTAATCAAGGTCCATGACTCGAACAGTAAATAAACCAAAATAATAACGGCTAATCAGCGAATATAAGGTTTTCTGTCGCAAAGTGTTTGGCCTGTTAAAAATCTTGATCAAGAAAGCGATCGTCGTTTTTGTTTAGAGTTACCAGCATCCTCTCGCACTAAGTGTTTGTGGAATTTGCAAAAGGACATGGTGCAGTTGCGTTTCCGTGTTGAAACTGACATGCGTGATTTCGGCATTTGAGATGTTGAAATTTGAAAACCTTTGAGATGTTGCAATATCTCACAATTATTAACACAGTGGGTTTAATCTTTGTGGGCAACTTTTAAAGGGATGTGTTCAGCTACAGGGTAATATTCCTACTGGACAATTGGATGCTGTATTGTTTGTATTGAGGAAAAAGAGTGCGCTGAGGAGGTCATTAAGATTTGGACAGGTTGACAGAGAACACAGGAGACATGTTTGTCATGTTTGAAGGTTAATGAGGCCTTTTTTCCAGCATTGTAAGTGCAACCTACAAATGTGCTTTCTTGAAGCCTGCAATGAAGACAGATGCTGTTGATTTGATCTTCTGCTGTGGGTTGAAGAAAAACAAGATGAAGTCTCCTCTCTTTGATTTTGGTTGATTTCTCCTCAGACAACAAACTTAGAGGTGGCATGAATCAACAAAAGCAACCTGCAATAATTATCAGCATAGGAAGCTGAGAATGACTATCACCATGCCCTCTAGCATTGCAAGATTATATTTTAGATCTTGGTGAGGCCAGAGTCTGAAGGATGACCCTCAAAGTCCAGGTCAGATAGTCCTGACCTGAAATGTTTTTTGTAAAGTCTTAAAAAGGGTTTTGACCGGAAATGTTTGTCCATTCCTTCCGCAGTTGCTGCCTGATCAACATTTTGTGTTTTACCCTCAAAGTACTGTATTGGGACTTATGGTCGGAAAATTCTTACCAACTGCTGCCTTCTCCCATTTCCCTGGTAAACTATTGCAGGTTCTTCAGCTATTGGCACAAAACAGGCTATTTGGCCCAACTGGTCTGCCAACTAAGATGCCTGATCTAAGCTAGATCTGTTATTTTCACACCTTACCCTTCCATATCTTTAGTTCCACTCTCTTGACTCTCAGTCTGAAGAAGGGTCTTGACCTGAAATGTCACCCATTCCTTCACTCCAGAGATGCTGCCTGTCCTGCTGAGTTACTTCAGCATTATGTGTCTATCTTCGGTGTAAACCAGCATCTGCAGTTCCTTCCTAAACATTTAAAGCACATTTGGACAGGTACATGGATAGGAAGGTTTTAGAGGGATATGGGCAAAATGCGGGCAGATGGGACATGTAGATGGGGCATCTTTGTTGGCATAGGCAAGTTGCACTGAAAGGCCTGTTTCAGTGCCGTAAGACTCCAGAATTGAGCATTTAGTGTGGCCCTTGATGGATTGTTGAGTCCATACATCAAAGGTGGTGAATCTGTGGAATTCTTTTATCACAGAAGGCTGTGGAGGCCGTCAATTAATCTTTTTAAGGCAGAGATAGATAGATCAGTCATAGTGTCATACGGTGTGGAAACAGGCCCACATCGGCCAACGTGTCCCAGCTTCACTCGTCCCACCTGCCAGTATTTGGTCCATACCCTCCAAACCTATCCTATCCATGTACCTGTCGAACTGCTTCTTAAATGTTGGGATAGTCCCTGCCTCAACTACCTCCTCTGGCAGCTTGTTCCATACATCCACCACCCTTTGTGTCAAAAAGCTAACCCCTCAGATTCCTATTAAATATTTTCCCCTTCACCTTAAACCTATGTCCTCTGGTCCTCGATTCACCTGCTCTGGGGAAGAGAATCTGGGCATCTATCTACCCGATCTATTCCTCTCATGATCTTATACACCTCTATAAGATCACACCTCAACCGCCTGCGCTCCAAGGAATAAGAGTCCCAGCCTACTCAATCTCCTCTTCATTAGTACGGGTGTCAGGGGTTATGGGGAGGAGAATGGGGTTAGGTGGGAGAGATAGATCAGCCATGAGTGAATGGTGGAGTAGACTTGATGGGTCTAATGGCCTAATTCTACTCCTATCACTTCTGACCTTATGACTCAAACTCACATGTTGCAGTTATATAAGATGTTGGTGAGACCGCATTTAGAATATTGTGTTCAGTTCTGGGCACCATGTTATAGGAAAGATATTGTCAGGCTTGAATGGGTTCAGAAAAGATTTATGAGGATGTTGCCAGGACTCGAGGGTGTGAGCTATAGGGAGAGGTTAAGTAGGCTGAGTCTCTATTCCATGGTGCGTAGGAGGTTGAGGTATACAAAATCATGAGAGGAATAGATCGGGTAGATGCACAGAGTATTTTATCCAGAGTAGGGGAATCGAGGACAGGAGGACACAGGTTCAAGATGAAGGGGAAAAGATTTATTAGGAATCCGAAGGGTAACTTTTTCACACAGGTGGGTGTGTGGAACAAGCTGCCAGAGGAGGTAGTTGAGGCTGGGACTATCCCATCGTTTAAGAAACAATTGGACAGGTACATGGATAGGACAGGCTTGGAGAGTTATGGACCAAGCGCAGGCAAATGGGACTAGTGGAGTCAAGATGCTGGAGTCAAGATGCATCATAGCCTGCTTATGTACTATCTATAAAGAGACTCATGGCATCATCCTTAACATTCTTAACAGTAACATATCTCACCTCGTTCAATCCAATACCCAGAAATCTACAAGACAGCCCTCAGGACACTTTATTTATACTAGAATTAGAGCAAACAAAAATAGCTATCTACAGTCACTATGTCCATGGACTATCCCAGAGTGGAACATCCTTCCTGACACCACCAGGTGTGCACCAACCTTGTCACTCTTCAAGTCACAGCTCGACAAGTTGCACATGGATCATCTCACCAAACTTGCCCGCATAAATATCTAAATAACCCTTTTTGCAACCAGTGTCCATGCTAGCGTAACCTGCACGAGATATCCCAGCTGTTGGCGGTTGTGCACAGCACAAGCAGAAGCAGAGTTGGGCCGAAGGGCGTGTTTCCACTCTGTATCACTCTGTGACTGGTGTTGAGTCCGGTTGACAGCACCTTGGGTGACCTTCAAGCCCCATCTAGTAGCCTCCAGGCGGCTTTGAGAGGAGATTATTTTATTTTGTTCACCCCAGCAGGCGCCTTTGCCTTTAAGCAGGTGCCCTGTCGGCTCGGGTTGGGGGAAGGAGGGGGAGAGTCCCTGTCCTGTCCTGTCCCGGTTCGGGGATGTTCAGTGCGGTGGTTACACGGTGGCGGCGGCGGCTCTCCCACTGACGGCCCTCGGGGGGGGCCAGAGCATGTTGCTGCGCCGATGCCGCTGGACTCTGGGCGGCGTGGGGAAGGTGCTGAGCCGGCCGGGGAGAGGAGGAGGAGGAGGAGGCGGGGGGACGGGGCAGCCGAGGGCAGGCCCAGCGCCAGCGCCAGGCCCCGGCCTCCACCTCCACCAACGCCCGGCCTTACCGCCGCTGCTGCTGCTGCCGCCGCCGCACGTCAGGCTCACGGTTACCTGGTCACGCCCAGGCCCAGGCTCCGGCTGCTTCCCCCGGCACCAGGCCTGCCTCTCCCGCCGCTACGGTGCCGGCAAACCCGCCCCCAAGAGACAAGCGGCCGAACCCTGCTCGTACCCGAGGGCCGAGGAGAGAGCGGCGGCCGGCGCCGGGTCTCCAGAGCTGGTGAGTACGGGCGTTGCAAGATAACGCGGCCCTTCTGCCCCACATGTCCATGCTGGCCCCTCTGTCCTCCACTTCAGACTTGACTCAAACTCAAAGTGCTGGATGGACTCTCTTAATTATAAACTCTCTTGATTCGAACTCTGGTATTACACAGAAAACATGTTTTCTATGGATTACTTATTAGAAACCCCTTCTCCTTACAGAGGTGTGTAAAAACCGTGAGAGAAATTTCAGAAAGATGTTCAGTTGTCAATCCCAAAGTGCTGGATGGACTCAGCTGGCCAGGCAGCATCTGGAGGCATTACTTATTAGAGACCCTTCTTCTTTTAGAGGTGTATAAAATCATGAGAGGAATATAGGAAAGGTGTTGTCAGGCTGGAAAGGGTACTGAGAAGATTTACGAGGATGCTGCCAGGACTCTGGGGCTTGCTTGCGCCTGCTTCAAGATAACGTGGCCCTTCTGCCCCACATGTCCATGCTCCCCCCCCTCCTCAGCTTCAGACTTGACTCAAACTTAAAGTGCTGGATGGACTCAGTGGGTCAGGCAGCATCTGTGGAAGGATTATTGATTAGAGACCTTTAGTGTATAAAATCATGAGAGGAATATAGGAAAGATGGTGTCAAGTTGGAAAGGGTACGGAGAAGATTTACGAGGGTATTGCCAGGACTCGAGGGCCTGAACTCAAGGTTAAGCAGGCTAGGACTCATGGGATACATGGAGCGCAGAAGGATGTGTGATCTTATAGAAGCATATAAAATCATGAGAGGAATGTCTAAGATGTTGGTGAAGCCTCATTTTGAATATTGGGTTCAGTTCTGATGTTAAGCTGGACAGGGTACGGAGAAGATTTATGAGAATGTTGTCAGGACACGATGTCCTGAGCTACAGGGAGAGGTTGAGTAGGCTGGGACCCTATCTCTTGGAGTGCAGGAGGATGAGGGGTGATCTTTTAAAGCTGTATAAAATCATGAGAGGAATAGATCGGGTAGATACACAGTCTCTTGCCCAGAATAAGGGAATCAAGACCCAGCGGACATAAGTTTAAGATGAAGGGGGAAACATTTGATAGGAACCTAAGGAGTAACTTTTTCACACAATGGGTGGTGGGTGTATGGAACGAGCTGCCAGAGGAGATAGTTGAAATGGGACTTTTGCAACGTTTAAGAAGCAACGAGATGGGTATGTGGAAAGGATAAGTTTGGAGGGATATGGCCTAAATGCAGGCAGGTGGGACTAGTGTTGTTGGTACATGTTTGTCTTTGTGGGCAAGTAAGGCCGAAGAACCTTTTTCCACACTGTATGACCCAATGACTCTATAAGCTAGAATACTGTTCGATTCACCTCTATTCCATTGCAGACAATATACTTTTGCCCATGGAACTTGTGCACTACAACACTGAGAACTATATTCTGCACTCTGCAACTTTCCCTTTGATCTACCTGTTGTACAGCTTGGCATGATTGTGTTTATGTGTATCTGATCAAATTGAATAGCACGCTAAACAAAACTTTTCTCTACCTCAGTACAGGTGACAATAATAAACCAGTCTGAAGAAGGGTCCCCGACCTGAAATATCACCTGTCCATTCCTCCACAGATGTTGCCTGACCTGCTGAGTTCCTCCAAAACTTTGTGTTTTGCTCAAGATTTCAGCATCTGCAGTTCCTTATGTCACTATGTTTCATAATCGGTTAACATCACACTCTCTTCCCGTATGTGCTTGAGCAACTTCCCCTTAAACATCACTCGCTTCAACCACTCCCTGCGCTAGTGACTCCAACTCTTTGCCACTTTGGATAAAGCAGTTCTTTTTTTTTAACCATATTCCCTATTGGATTTGTGGCTGACAAATTGGATGTGGAGAGGATGTTTCCACCAGTGGGAGATTCTAGAACCAGAGGGGACAGTCTCAGAATAAATACATGTACCTTTGGAGAGGAGATGCGGAGGAATTTCTTTAGTCAGACGGTGGTGAATTTGTGGAATTCATTGCCACAGACTGCTGTGGAGGCCAAGTCATTGGGTATTTTTAAGGCGAGGATTGACAGATACTTGATTGGTAAGGGTGTCAAAGGTTATGGGAAGGCAGGAGAATGAGGTTGAGAGGGAATGTTAGATCAGGCATGATTGAATGATGGAGTAGACTCTACGGGACAAATGGCCTACTTCTGCTCCTATGGATTATGGACATATGAACTGACCATCACATGTTCATGGCTTCAACTTGGTACCATCACTGCGAATGCTGCTTTTACTGATGAGAAAGATCATGCAGGCTCATAGGATACGATCATTTGCTGAAGTACCAACTAGGTTTGAATTCATTTGGGAAGGGAAGCCAAAATACTATTAATGTGTAGGAAGGAACTGCAGATGCTGGTTTACATTGACGATAGACACAAAATGCTGGAATAACTCAGCGGGTCAGGCAGCGTCTGTGGAACGAAATGGACACATTCTCCCACCACCACTTTCACCCTGTTCCTTTCACCACCTTCCACTCATCTCGCACCCCACCCACTTTAAATCCCCCATTTTCACTTTTATCCCCCGCCCCCCCTCTTACCGCTCCCCTGACCCCTTCCACCCATACCCCTCCCTCCCTCCTGCATTACATTTCACTACTTTTCTTTAATTATCTGACAACTTTTAATCTCCAATTTGCCCTATAGCCTTTGTCACCTTGTACCTGTACCTTGTACCTTGTGATCGTCACTTCCGCAGAGTCCACCAGGGACTATACTGGAAGTTGGAAAATTTTATACTGGACAATTTTTACATTTATCAAGCCAATTAACCTACAAACGTGTACGTCTTTCGAATGTGGGAGAACGTACAAACTCTGTACAGACAGCACCCGTAGTCGGGATCGAACCCAGGTCTCCGGCGCTGCATACGCTGTAAGGCAGCAACTCTACCGCTGTGCCACCGTCACTATTTCTATCGAACTGACAATCAGCCTTCGCCCCTTGAAACAAAGAACTATAGATGCTGGTTTATTAAAAAAATGACACAAAGTGCTGGAGTAATTCAGCGGGTCAGGCAGCAACTCTGGAGGACAGGAATAGATGATGTTTTGAGTCAGGACCTTCTTCAGACTGTAGGTGACATTTTGTGTTGCTTCAGATGGGTCTGAAGCATCCCGTCCCAAAAGGTCATCTATCCATGTTTTCCAGAGATACTGTCCGACCCCTTGAGTTACTCCAGCATTTTGTGTCCTTTTCTGTAAGCCCTCACCTATTACCTGTTGTCACTTGTCAGGCTTTGCCTCACCCCCACCTCTCTTGTCCAGCTTTCCGTTCCCTGGTCCATCAGTCTGAAGTTCTTGGTGTCACTTCACAAATTACAATACCTCAAATGTATCTAAATTAAACTCTGTGTTCCTCGGCCCACTTACCTGCAGTAATTCTTTACTGTCAATGATGATACTTATTTTAGTGTCACTTACAAATTTACAAATCATTCTCTTCCAAATCATTGATGTAGATGACAAACTATAATGGACTCAGCATTGAGCCCTGAGGCACATTATTGCTCATGTGGCTCCATCCGGAAAACAATCTTCCACCATCACCTTCGAGCACCAAGCCACCTGTGTATCCATTTAGCTAGCTCTCCCTGGATCTCATACAATCTAACCTTCCAGAGCAGGCTACCATGCGGAACCTTATCAAAGGCCTTGCAGAAGACCAATTAGATTATATCTACCTCCTTGCTATTATCGACCTTCTTGGATACAGCTTCGAAAAGTCAATCAAATGCTTGAGACATGATCTTCCATGCACAAAGCCATGCTGACTATCCATAACCAACTCTTGTCTTTCCAAATGCATGTACCTTTCAGAATCCCCTCAAGTGACTTGCCTACCACAGACATGAGGCTTACTATAGTTCCTAAGATTTTCTTTGCAGCCCTTATTGTATAAAGGAACATTAGCCACCCTTCACTCTTTAGTTTTAGGGTGGCACGGTGACACAGCGGTAGAGTTGCTGCCTTATAGTACAAGAGACCTGGGTTCGATTCCGACTGAGGGCATTGTCTGTATGGAGTTTGTACGTTTTTTGTGGTGAGCTGGACTATATATGAAAATAATAAATTTGTTTTATTTGTTTGCAGTATGAAAATCCATGGACAATTCCAAACCTACTCTGTATGGCAAGAATTGGCTTGTCACCATACTTGGGTTACCTAATAGTAGAAGAAGAATTCAACCTAGCTCTTGGTCTTTTTACGTTGGCGGGCATTACTGATCTGGTGAGTAACTAACTCTGCGATCAAATGGACACCTTTTGTTAACCTAATTACCTTGGACCATATGTTATTCAAATTTGCAACGTCTCTTGGACATCTTGGGCAAAACCTGCACAGTGAATGGTCGGACTCTGAGAAATGCTGTAGAGCAGAGGGATGCAGTAATACAGAAACAGTTCGTTGAAAGTGGCATCATATGTAGATAGGGTAGTCAAAAAGGCTTTTGGCACATTGGTCTTCATTGGATTCATCCCAACGATAATGGGTTTTTTTACACTCTAAACCCAGATGGATAAACCATGAAAATCATCTTGGACTCTCATATCTGGAAACAATATTAGACAATTCCAATTTGATTATCATCTTATCATAAGCCTCTTAATGAAATTGATGTGAATGTTTTCTTGAATTTATTTTGAAACATTGTTTCTCAGCTGTTTTAGTTCAACCCAAATTGCCTTCATCATTAGATATCACCTTTTATGCTGCTCTGATTATTTTTTTTGTGGACAATCCAAGTGTAAAGGAGCAAATTCTGTTTATGAATACAATAACTGAAGTTTCTTATCTACTGTGCATACCACCATAATAAGCTTGACATATTTCAACGTTAAAAAAAGTATTATTTCTAATTGTCAATTTTTTGAATTTTTTGATTAAATCACAATTTTCCTTTTTCCATGTCTAAACTTGGAGTTACTAATTTGCTGCTTAACTATTATTTGTGAGCTATAAATATATTAATTCATTCTCATGCTGTTAGAGAATACAAGCAAAATAGGTCCATTCTAGACATGGAAACTGTGGGAAGTATTTGGGACCATGGAACATGCTAGTTTACTCCAGGGGCGGAAATCACGGGGGGGGGGGGGGCATGGGGGACACGTCCCCCTCTGTTTTGAAAGGTGGGGGACATCCCCCCCAAGTTTTTGTAATCCGGATTTTAAAACCTGGTGAAATCTCCGCTTTCCGCGAGACAGTGGGGGTGGGACTGCTGATCGAGGGCGCTGATTGGACGAGAGACGTTGGTCAGCAGGCAATGGGGGCGGGACATGATGATTCAGCGAGATCATTGGAGGAGGGAGGAGTGGGGGGGAAGGTGGAACCTGAGGATAGAATGCGGTGATTGGAGGAGGGAGACGTGGCACAGACCTGTGCCTCATCTGCAGCCAGGATCGATCCCGGTCTCCGGCGCTGTCCCGTTCCCACCCGAGTGCCCCCTCCCCACGGGTGGCCAGAGAGGTCGGGAGTCAGACGGGAGCGATGCCCCCAGGCCCACAGCCAGCTCAGAGAAGCAGCGCTAAACCTAGCTCAATTCTGCTTGTCCCGCCAGATTAACCTTCAGCCCTGCCTGCACTTGCGGGAAATATGGCCAGCGTGGAGAAGCAGCGCTGGTGTCCCGTCAGTCCAGGCAGGGCTGTAGTTAACCCGGCGAGACAGGCAGAGTTGAGCTGCATTTAGCCCTCGATTGAGCCTCCGAAGCCTCGCACGTGTGTGTGTGTGTGTTGTGTGTGTGTGTGCGCATGCGCGCACGGCCGGCAAAAAATTGTGTCCCCCCTGTCCCCCGTCCCCTCCATATTTTGATAGCGATTTCCGTGTCTGGTTTACTCCACTACTTCCCACGTGAATGTTGCCACAATAGTTCTGTGAACTAATTCTGGGGAAAAAAAACTGGGGAAAAAATAATTATCTTGCACCTCTGTTGTTTAGAAAAATTTCAGTTTGGTAAATGTAAGATGTTCGGAAATGTTTATTACGTTCCCAAATTCTTTACCACTTCCACTCTGTCTATGGTTCAGTGTTGAATAAGTAGGAACTTATTTTATGCCCAATGCAAAAACTTTAAATAGCTCATCAAAGCTGCATAGTATTCAGAAAAATTCTGTTCTGCAAGGCAAGATAAATTCAATACTAGGATTTGTAGCTCTGTACAAGCAATTATTAGTCATAGTATGTGTCCTGCATGGATGTAGCTAAATTATTCTGTTGTGTTTTGACAATGTACAACATTTCTAGTATGAGAACAAAGATAAGATATTCTATCTGTTGGTTTTGGAAGAAGATAACATCAGTACATTTGAGCATGGCATTTGATTAGATCCTTTCTGAGGAAGAATGGCATGTTGATATGCTTATATAAGATGATATTAGCTTATCAGTTGCTTCATCTGTTTGCTCCATTTCATCTTGATTAATATGTCTTGATATCCCTTGATACTGCCAAATGCAGTTGCAGAAGGGGAAGTCTTTTCCACAACCTCAAGACATCCCGAAGAGTTTAATTGTCAGCCAAAGTAGTTTAAGGCATCACTGTTACAAAAAAATTCAGCAATAGCTTGCACAGAATGTAATAAGATAACTGAAGACAGACATACAATGCTGGATAAACTGCAATGGGTGACGTTTCGGGTTGAGACCCTTCTTCGAAACATTGCTCATCCCTTCTCTCCAGAGATGCTGCCTGTCCCGCTGAGTTACTCCAGCATTTTGTGTCTATCTTCGTTTTAAACCAGCATCTGCAGTTCATTCCTACGCAATAAGAAAACTACTTGATAATCTGTTCAAAACAGTGTTAGGGAACCATTTGCATTCATCTTTGAGGCTGCATGGAACTTGGGTTTAATGTTTCATTTCAAATGTGAAACTTCCAAATGTGTGTTTTCATTGAGGATAGGCAACTTCAAATGAGGATAAGCAAATATATTAGTTAACCTGAACAAGCAACTGGTGTCTCACTGTATAATATGTTTCTCATTCATATTGAGAGTGTAGATATAAATAATTTATAAGTAAGCAAACTTTATTGGTTAGACTTGTAAAGTTGCCTTGTAAGCGGTAATGGTGCAGAATGAATATTTTCAGTGGAAATATTCTTCCGGCTTTTCATTTCATATAGTAATCCATATATTTCTCTTTTGCTTGTAGTTATTGAAGTTCTGCAATAATAAATATGTTGTACTTTTACAGCATTACAGAGCAAATCACAAGTTACTGATGCAGTGACATAAGAGTTAAGAGCACAATACACTTAATTTTTTTAATGTAACATTGCTTTTAGCTGGCCTAAAGGAGGATGACATATAAAAGGTTAGAATATGCATGCTTTGTTCTGTTTTATGTAAACTAAATTCATGAAGAATTGATGACTCCAGAGTTCTCAACATCCAAATTGTGAACCATACCGATGTTGGGGAAGTCCAGGACAAGGGGTCACAGCTTAAGGATAGAGGGGAAATCCTTTAGGGCCGAGATGAGAAAAAAAATGTTCACACAGAGAGTGGTGAATCTCTGGAATTCTCTGCCACAGAAGGTAGTTGAGGCCAGTTCATTGGCTATATTTAAGAGGGAGTTAGATGTGGCCCTTGTGGCTAAAGGGATCAGGGGGTATGGAAGGCAGGTAGAGAAGGCAGGTACGGGATACTGAGTTGGATGATCAGCCATGATCATATTGAATGGTGGTGCAAGCTCGAAGGGCCGAATGGCCTACTCCTGCACCTATTTTCTATGTTTCTATGTCCTTCAGGCACCTTTACCCAAAGTGAAATATTGCTTGTTGGTTCATTTAAAAAAATATATTAAGCTTATTCCAACAACATTGGAGTATAATTTAAAAGTAATACTGTCTGAAGTGACTTTTTCAAACAGTGACATTGTGCTGGACCGCATAGTCCAGTATAGACATTTCGCCCTGTGTATTGGGCAGTTTTAATATATTTTAAAATATATATTTTTTGTAAAGCCATTCACAAATGGGAGTCTTTTAACTTTTGGCTGTTAAACTAAGAAATGTAAAAATGTCCTTGCATCAAATATTGCAATGATTTTGCTGTGATTGGTATAAACTATTTTAACTAGTATGGAATTGAGCACTGAAATAATGAACAATTACTGGGCCAACTTTTTTTTCAACTATGTTGACTAAAAGATTTCTTGTACATTATTATTTCTGGATCATAATAGTACTCAAAACAAGAATCCAATGAAAGCATCAAAGTTTTTTTTTGTTGAAATAATAAACCCAGATGAGAAAAGTAACTTGTTCTTGATCATTAAGTAAACACATGTTAAATGCTAGTTTGTAACATAAAAAATCTTTTTCTGCAGTAGTATTTATTTGTAGCGAGTTTTAAACCTTCGTATGAATTTACCATTTCAAAATATGCAAATGTCTTAATTTTCAATATAATTAAAGTTGCATGCTATATTGTCCTTGCTTAAAGTTGGTTAATTGTTGTGTTCAACTATGAGTAATTTCCTCGTTATAGTTGCAGTTAATGTATTTCCAATTTTTAAATGATTAGATATGCTGTTTCATGAAGAATGGCGAAGAGTCTTTTACAATTCAACTTCTCTTCCAACTTGGACACACAGCTCTTTGATTTGCCCCAGATTGCTTGCAAAATATTCTAAGCAGAAACCTAGCTTCCTGATCTGAGGCTCAACTCCAATTATCATAGTACAACCACTTCCCGAACCAAGTCTCGAACTTGACTTGTTGATGGCAAGTTAGAGAATAGCTCCTCTGTTACTGCCACTCCTTTATATTATCCAATGTATAGGTAGTCAGGTTACTTTTCTTCTCGTGAAGTTCTTGTTTGGATTTGCTGGTGGTTCTGTAGCCTACCCTTTCAATTGGATGTACCTTTCTTGTCTGCATTAATTAACTGAAATTGATTGACCTGTGGCGCAAATAGTTTTGGCTTTATGTTATTATTCTTTCCTCTGGGTTCAAGTCTTCTCTAATTAGCTTTGAGCTTTGGGTCCTTTGGCCCAACTTGCCCATACCCATGTCATCCCATCAACTAGTCCCATTTGCTTGCGTTTGGCTCGTATCCCTCGAAACCTTTCCAACCCATATATCTGTCCAAATGTATTTTAAACATCATTAATGTACCTGCCTCATCCATTGCATCTCACAAAGGTTGGCATCAATTAAATTGGCTGAGGTCTATTGAGTGTTGTTGTTCATTATGCAAGTGGTGGAAGCCTGAACAATAGAGTTGCTTTGAAGGATTTAGCCAAGTTATTAGCTAGTACAAATATACTTGAGTACTAGAAATGTTGTTTAAAACCCGCACCTTTACATAAAATATTATTTAATATTTAAAAACTTAAATGGATGTAAGATTGTAAAATGCAGATGCCCTATAACGTTTTTTATAAACTAGAAGTGGATTTTCAGAAAAGCATGTCAGATAGTGAATTCTGCTCAAAGGTACTTTTGAATCAAATGCATGAGAACTCTTTAGTTGGAGGTTGGATATATTGAAGGTGGTTATGAATAAAAAGCAAACATTCGTCAGAGTCTGCAGTGTCCCCAATCACCTGTACATGTTAAAAAAACAAAACACTGCAACCATTCAATGGAAAGGCAGTATCCGTGGAAGAATTTAATAATTAATATTTCTGGTTCTATAATGTAGATCAAAACTTTAAAAAGGAAACCCAGCAGGTCAAGATATTTAAAACAACAGCCTGATTATTTTTCAAATTGGAAGGCTGGGACCCCCATTGGGTCCCAGTTTCACACGGGAGGGCTGTTCCCCCAACGCAATATTCCACCTCTCCACCAATTCCACAAGGGGGGGGTGGGGCTTTCTGGAGCGCTAGTATGGGTGTTGTGAGCTGAAGGGACTGGTTTCCTGAGGGCTAGTATGGACATTGTGGAATGGATTATTGGGCTGGCGGCTCAGTCACTCAAGCCTGGTGTGCTGGCAGCTCACTCCCTCGAGGCTGGTGGGCTGGAAGTTGACACGGCTATTCCTTGAAATGCCACTTCAAGCAGGGTGCAAGGCCACCAAATTCAAGTGCAGTTTCATGCCACCAAGCAGGGTGCAAGGCCAGCAAATTCAAGTGCAGTTTCATGCCACTTCAAGCAGGGTGTAAGGTCACCAAATTCAAGTGCAGTTTCATGCCACTTCAAGCAGGGTGCAAGGCCACCAAATTGAAGTGCAGTTTCATACCACTTCAAGCAGGGTGCAAGGCCACCAAATTCAAATGCAGTTTCATACTATTTCATGCAGGGTGCAAGGCCACCAAATTCAAGTGCAGTTTCTGACCACTTCAAGCAGGGTGCAAGGCCACCAAATTGAAGTGCAGTTTCATACCACTTCAAGCAGGGTGCAAGGCCACCAAATTCAAATGCAGTTTCATACCATTTCATGCAGGGTGCAAGGCCACCAAATTCAAATGCAGTTTCATACCATTTCATGCAGGGTGCAAGGCCCCACATTCAAATGCAGTTTCATACCATTTCAAGCAGGGTGAATCCACACTAAACACCACACTCTGTTCAATAGACATTCAGTGTGTTCAGTTGATTCACAGCTCAGACAGTCGTGACCTCTCCCTCCCCCATCTTGCAGAGATTGAGCCACACCCACACTTCTGGATTTTATAATCCCTCCCCCCTCCCACCGGAAGGGGCACGGCCTTCATGGCGTGATTGACAGGAGAGAGATTCTCAACATTTTTTAAACACATAACACTTTTATTTTTCATTGATGGGAAGACTCCTCTGCACCTGATCAGCGGAGGAGGACCGAGTAAGATGGCCAAAAATCACAGCCGCAAGTGGTAGCGTTTTATCTAAAATCAATATACAGTGCAAACAGGAAGTTGGCAAGTTTAAACTTTTAACCATTTACTGTGCTTTATTTCAAACCAACCACCACCAACCATTTGCTGTGCTTTATTTCAAACCAACCACATTTTCATTTTCAAACTATATTAAGGGCACTCAAGGTCAGTAAAACCACACTCACAGTTTAGTAGACATGTGTACAGTGTTATTCACAGCTCAGACTGAGAGAGTTGACCCTCTCGATTCCCCCATCTTGCAGAGACTGACTGAGGCACTCAACACTTCCGGGTTTTATAGTCCCTCCGAAGGGGCGTGGCCTTCAGGAGAGAGAATCTCAACAATTTTTAAACATGAATAACTCTTTTATTTTTCATGAATGGGAAAAATCCTCTTGTCCTGCGCAGCGGAGGGGAACTCTGAGTAAGATGGCCAAAAATCACAGCCGTAAGTGGCAGCGCTTTTTCTAAAGTCAATATTCAGAACACCAGGAAGTGGTCAACATCAGACTTTTAGTAATATAGACAGCACAGGAACAGATCCTTTGGCCCAACTTGTCCTTGCAGACTGAGATCTCCCATCTGTTAGACCCATTTACCTGTGTTTGGTCCATACAGCTCTAAATCATTCCTACCCATCTACCAGTCCAAGTGTATTTTAGATATTCTTTTTGCACCAACCTCAACTCCTTGCTCTGGCAGCTCGATCCATATACTGACCACCCACTGTGTGAAAATTTGCCGCTCGGATTTCTATTAAATTTCCCCTCTCTATACCCTCAAGTACATGATTATTCTACCTTGGGTAAAATACTCTGCATTCACCCTATCTATTCCCATCATGATTTTATACACCTCAGCCTCTTGCTGTCCAAAAAATATAAGTCCTAACCTGTTCATCCTCTCTTTATAGTTCTGACCCTCGAGTCCTGGCAGCATCCCAGTAAATCTTCTTCAGGCTTAATAGCATCTTTCCTAAAACAGGATGATTAAAACTGAACACAATACTCCAAGGTAGACAAAAGTGCTGGAGAAACTCAGTGGGTGCAGCAGCATCTATGGAGCAAAGGAAATAGGCAACGTTTCGATTTCCCAGCATCTGCAGTTCCTTCTTAAACACAATACTCCAAGTATGCCTCACCAGTGCCTTTCACAATTTTGTTATTTACTCTCGGTCCTCTCTTGAAGCACATGCTGTATCTCACAATCAATTCAATCAATAAAAATGAATCCAATTTGTATTAAGCATTGTTGTTTTAAAGACCAGTGGCGATGTTTCTCACAGTATAAATCTTTTTATTTTCCAAAGAAGCGCATACAGGAGATGTATTGTTTCATTTCACGTACAAGTATTTAATTTCTTCCGGCTAGCAAGGTGAATAAATGATTCATTAAAAATCTGTATCTTCTACCCTTTCTGAGAGGACTCTTATAAATTACAGTAGAGATTGCTAAAGTACAATGAAGTAAATTCCAAAATGTTGCTATAAATTGCTACATTATTACATTTTTTTTGGGTGGAGGTTCCCTCAGAGTTATTTTAAGTTTTAATGTTAGAGAATCTGTTCAGAGTCTGGGGTTCTTGAGCGTATTGTTCTTGAATCTGCCAGCTCCAGATGGTCATCAAATGCTGGATTTTGCAAGCTGAGGGGATCCAAGCTTATGCTGGATAAATTGATCAATCGTCTCTTTTGGTGAATTTTGCACAAGCAAAAAGACAGAATAACTACAAGTATGAAGAGAATGACAATAATGACAGTAGACGTTATATAAAAAATATTATTGTAGTTTGGCTTAGTCTTGAATATATAGCAGGGGCCTTTTGAGGGCCAGATGCTGCTTGCAGTACTTGATCCTGCATTATTCACAGCCACCACACAAGTGTGATAAGTACTGTCTGCAGTAAGGTCGCGCAAGGTATATCTCCGATATGTTGGTTTGATGGTGTCCGTCTTGTACAAACGCCTGTTCTCGTCTGATTGATAGATAATATAGTAATACAGCACTGTGGAACTAGGCGAGCACCAGTAGATTTCGGCTGCATTGTCTGAAATCTTAATAACCTTCTGTATCTTCACTGACTCTGGGATGACGTCTTCCCCAGTTGTGGCAGGGCAACGGCAGTCTGTCAAATGTTGCAGCTCATGACAAGGTACCTGCCAGTGTCTACATGGATCATAATTACAGTCACCGGGTAGAGGACTTGTGATTTCCTCTTTTTCCAAAGACTCTGCATCATCGGCATCGTCAATCACTATAAATTTCGGTCCCTTTTTGGTGGTGGAGACAGTGGAGCGTGCTGGTGTTGTTGAAGTTTGCAATGTCATTGCTGGGTAATGCTTAGTGCTAGCTTTCTCTCGGTTAATAGATGGGTAATATTTGTGGGCAGTTTGCACCCTGGTAATGGTCAGGTTCCGTTCATGCCCAGTTTGGTTTCTGATTGTCCCATTGGGTTCGGTTCCAGTTTGATCCACGATGGTCAGGTAGGGCTTGGTCCCAGTATGATCGCTGGTTGTTGGTGAGTGCGATTTGATCGCTGTATGGTCTCCAATTGTTGCTGGGTGGGGTGTGGTCGTAGTTTGATCTGTGGTTGTCGTGGAAAGTTCAGTCACAGTTTCATCTCTGGCTGTCGATAGGTGAAGTTCAGTCTCAAAGGGTTTTCCGGTTGTTGAGTAAGGCTTGATCACCATTTGATCTCCACTTGTCGTTGAGTTAGATTCAGTCACAGTTTGGTCTCTGATTTTCATGTAAGACTCAATCACAGTTTGATCCCTGGTATTTGAGTACGGCTCTGTCACAGTATGCTCTCTGGTTATTGAGTACGGCTCTGTCACAGTTTGCTCTCTGGTTATTGAGTACGGCTCGGTCACAATTTGATTTCTGGTTATCGAGTAAGGTTCAGTCACAGTTTGATCTCTAGTTATCGAGTAAGGTTCAGTCACAGTTTGCTCTCTGACTGTTGGTGGGTGAAGTTTGATCCGTGTTTGATCTCTGATTGTTGGGTACGTTTTGGTGTCTGTTTGAACTCTGTAGGTTGTTGAGTAAGATCCAGATGCCATTTGCTCTCTGGTGGTTGTAACAGGGCTGGGCCTAATTTGATATCTGCTTTTCAGTTTGGATTTAGTTCTGGTTTGACTTCTGACTGTTGTCAGTGGGTAACGTTTGGACGGGCTTTTATTTCTGGAGGTTGTTGGGTAAGTACTTGCCTCCATACGATCTCTGGTAGTTGTTGAATAAAGTTCAGGAGCCACTTGATCTCTGGTTGTGGTGGGCAGCGTTGTTGACATATTAAGCCTTGATTTAATTTTATTCCAAGCTTGATATTTTTGTATGGCACTTTCTTCAGTTGGTAAAGAACCAGGGCTTGACTTGGAAGACGTGTAAAGAAACGTTTTCAGCAGGTTTGTACTCTCTGTGAAAGATGAGGTGATGCTGATTTTAGACCTAGTTGAACTTGGTGTTGGTAATTTGCTGCTTGCATTGACAATAGTTTGTGTAGATCTGACATTAGGCTGTAATTTTTGCATGGAGTTTTCATTTCTGTTGCATTGATCAATGAGGAATGCCAATAAGATCTTTTTTTGTCGACCACTCTTTATACATCTGGTATCATTTGTTCTGTTGCACAGAGAGGAAGATGTGTTACATAACAAAAAGAATCGAGGTCAATGATTTGATCAAAAGATTACATTTCACTGCATATTCTTCACCACTCATAATTGTGCCAGAATATTAGGAGAGGCATGGATAGGGTAGATAGTCAGAACCTTTTTCCCCAGGGTGGAAATGTCCAACACTAGAGGGCATAGCTGTAATGTATGAGGAGAAAAGTTTAATGGGGATGTGCGGGGGAATGTTTTTTTACACAGTGGTGGGGACCTGGAACGCATTGCCAGAGGTGGTGGTGGTGGAGGAGGCAAATACGATAGTAGTGTTTAAGAGACTTTTAGTTAGAAATGCATGAAAGTGCAGGGAATAGAGGGATTATGGATCACGTGCAGACAGATGAGATCAGTTCAGCTAGGCATCTTGCTCGGCACATACATTGTGGGTCGAAGAGTCCGTTCCTTTGTTGTACTGTTCTATGTTCAGTATTATACAATTAATTATCGAACATAAATCCCAGCAGCAATTTGTAAACAACCCTAGCGTTAGGTTTATCAGCAATATTAGTGCACTTGTAGTAAATTAAACAACAAAGCCAGTAGCTTCTATTGCAGGCCCACCAACAATTTTCCGGCAACTGATGATCAGGCACCTCCTTTAATCCTGACAAAATTACGAGAGCGCACTTGAAATTCCCCTCGGCCGGGTGAGGCGGCTAGTCTCGACCTCATCGCGACTTCCGCAGCTGATCGGCAGGTCGAATTTGCCCCCTGCGGCTGGGGCTGTGGAACTCCGGCCCAGCCAAAGCTGGTGAATCCGTTCCCATAACCGATTTCCGAAGCCGACTTTGTGGGCCGGTATATCGGCGCCCAGTGGGACCGTTCTGGTACTCCTCTTGGAGGCTGTGATCTCTGTTGGTCCGACAAAACGGATAATCTGGCAAGGCTCTGGAATTAAGGGTGCCGGAAAATTGGTGGTGGATCTGTGTCATATATTGAGCTTCTGTCATCTTAATTCACTGTTTGAGATTCCCCTGGCACTACTGTCATCGGTATTTGATTACTCATTGCTAATACGAGTCAAATTCCCCTGCTGTGTCACAACAGCCTCAAAGGGAAACAGCACAGGAACAGGCCTTTCAGCCCACAATGAAGTCACTTTGGCACACTTAGGCCCACCACTGACACGCTAATGTGAGAGCATTGACTGTGTCTGCCTGACATTTTACAGCCAGAATATTTGGAATCCACACAACCAAGACATTGTTAAATGAGTGATACAGTGTGGATACAGGCACTTTGGCCCAAATTGCCCACACCAGCCAACATGTCCCAGGCATACTAGGCTCACCTGCCTGCGTTTGGTCCATTTCTCTCCAAACTTGTCCCATCCATGTAACACTTTCAGCAGAATAAAACACTTCAAGTTTGTTGTTTCGGCAAACAACGCTTGATGCATGCAGAAGATAATTGGATAACTAGAACCGCAATGTACTGACTGACTAACATTTGAAGTTACTGTTGCATCATGACCTTACCTGGTCAGTAATATCTTTTCTGGTTCCCTCGTCAGCCAGGTGAGCTCACAGCTGCACGCCAAGCGGTTTCCAAAGAGGGTTATTTTGATGGTTGAATTATTGAAGCGTGTCCAGGGTCTGAATTCTGTCAGGTTGCAGCTAGAATGGTAAATAGCAACACTTAGAATGTCATTTTTGGTTGGTTTACTCTCTTTTGTTGCCCTATTAAAATGATTATGTGAGCTATTTTATTGCACTGGGTCACGGAGAAACCCAGCCATTTCGTGCACTTGACTCCTTTGATGAGAGGAGAGAGACGTTGGTTCGCGAGAACTACTCCTGTACATCGAGTGAGCGGGCCGACCAGACTTTGGACATTGAATAAAGGTACCAAAACATACCTGCAGGTGTAATATTTGCAAAACGAATGCCACTGTGCAGTTGTATATGTGTCAAGTAAAGCACTGTTGAACTATGTTTAAGAAGGAACTGCAGATGCTGGAAAATCGAAGGTAGACAAAAATGCTGGAGAAACTCAGCGGGTGAGGCAGCATCTATGGAGCGAAGGAAATGGGCAACGTTTTGGGTCAAGACCTATGTTAGTAACTTTTTGTGAATGCACAGTACCTTGCAGACATTTGTGTCTACAAACTCATCTTTTAACATTACATACAGTGCTGGCAGCATTGTGTCTGCTTTTGTTTTAATCTGTGTTGGAAGGGACTGCAAATGCTGGTTTACACTGAAAATAGACAAAATGCTGGAGTAACTCAGCAGGACGGGCAGTGTCTCTGGAGAGAAGGAATGGGTGATGTTTCGGGTCGAGACTGAGAGTCAGGGGAGAGGGAGATATAGAGATGTAGGGTAAGGTGTTCCTTACCAGACATAGAGTAAGGTGTGAAAGCACAGATCAAAGGCGGCAATGCTCATAAGGTTATGTATGATGGGCCACATGGCCTCATTCTGCTCCTATCAGGTCTACTCCGCCATTCAATCATGGCTGATTTATCTCTCCCTCCTAACCCAATTCTCCTGCCACCTGACACCCGTACTAATCAATAATCTATCTATCTCTGCCTTAAAAATATCCATTGACTTGGCCTCCACTGTCTTCTGTGGCAAAGAACTTCACAGATTCACCACGCTCTGACCAAAGAAATTCCTCCTCATCTCCTTCATAAAGGAACGTCTTTTAATTCTGAGGCTATGACTTCTAGCCCTCGACCCTCCCACTAGTGGAAACATCCACTCTATCCAAGCCTTTCACTATTCTGTACATTTCAATGAGGTCCCCGCTCCTTCTTCTTAACTCCAGCCCAGTGCCGACAAACGCTCATCTTAGGTTAACCTACTCATTCCTGGAGTGGGCACAGCATTACATCCCTGTTCATTGCATCAAGGAAAATGTAGAATGGTTCATTGGTAGCTGAGGGGAAGGTGACAACGAGGCATACAATCAGTAAAATTAAATCAGGAGGACTGTGAGGCTAATGGGAGAACTAGGATGGGTGATGGGGGGACACAGAGAGATAGAGAGAGAGAGAGAGAGAGAGAGAGGGAGAAAGCAAGGGTTACTTGAAGTTAGAGTAACCTCTTGGTTCTGATATTGTGACACACATTGTTCTGCATTGAGTATTTCAATGCCATTTTTTGATGGTCAACCTTGTCCTTTTTGGCTGGAACTGTTATGGAACATTCAGTACTTAACATTGCATTGCTGCTCCATGTAGTCAGAACAATATTTTTATGACCAAGCTGCTCAACTTTAGTTACCGGATTGTTTTAAGCGAAAAATTCCACCACTATTGTGCATACGAGTTAATTAATTTGGATGGTTATAGAATTCGACCTTTTTTTTGTTCACACTGTAAAGCGTTTGATCCAGAAATAGTTGTGAAATAACGGCAGTCACAATTTGCTATGCTCATCCTGTTTTTGCACCCGTTTTGAAGGCTTAAAACAGGTATTTGAATTAACTAACGTAAAGTCTTTTTGGGACTAATGAAAGAGAAAACATTCAGGAGATCAGACAGCATCGATGGAAAGAGAAACAGAGTTAACATTCCAAGTTAATGATCCTTTGTGAGACCTCTAAAGGTGGGGTGGGGAATGGGGTCGGTGGTGGATAGGACAAAGGGAACATCTCTGAGAGAGTGGGGCCAGCGTTACGGTGGTCGGCTACATGAAAAATCATGAATTTGTATTGTTAAATAGGGAAACAGAAACACAATGCGCTTGAGTAACTCAGTGAGCTGGGCAGCATCTCTGGAGAACATGGATAGGTTGGTGTAAAAATGCTGGAGTAACTCAGCGGGACAGGGTGACGTTTTGGGTCGAGACCCATCTTCAGCCTGAAGAAGGGTCTCGACCTGAAACGTTACCCATTCCTTCTCTCCAGAGGTGCTGCCTGTCCCGCTGAGTTACTCCAGCATTTTGTGTCTACCTTCGATTTAAACCAGCATCTGCAGTTCTTTCCTACACGTGGTTAGGTGATCTTTTGGATTGGGTCTCTTCTTCAGGTTGATTGTGGTGGCAGGTGTGGGGAGGAGAGGATGGTGGATAAGGGCCATGAAAGCTGGAAGAGGCATGGGGGCAGGACAAAGCTTGGCGAGTGATAGGTGCATATAGATGAGAGGGGGTTGATAGACAGATGGCTGGACAATGGCCGGAGATGAAGAGCAAAAGTGTGAGATAAGAGAAGAGGGGTGAATTGTGAAGCTAGAGGTAGGAATATAGGGGGAAAGGAGGGGGAAGGGGAGAAATGGATGCAAGACCAAGTGGGACACGGGGAAGAGGAGGAAGTAAGGGAAAAAAAATAAATTAAAAATGGGTGTTGTTTGTAGATTAGTTACCTAGAATTGGAGAATTCATTGTTCATACTGTTAGGTTGTAAACTACCCGAGTGGTGCTGCTGTACCTGCAGTTTGTGTGTGGCCTAAAAGCCCTGTCCCACTGTACGAGTTCATTCAAGAGTTCTCCCCGAGTTTGCCCTGATTCGAACTCGGAGATTTACGGTAATGGCCGCTCGTAAGTACTCGGGGCTCTTGTGGACATTTTTCAACATGTTGAAAAATCTTCACGAGTCTTCCCGAGCTTACCTGCCGTTAGCAAGTCTTCCCGAGTACCCGCCGTTAGCGTTACGAGCCGCTAAGAGTCGTCCCCGAGCTCCGACGTACCGCGACGTTCATTCTATGTGCTTACCACGAGTTTGATTTTTTTTTAAACTCGGGAGAGCACTTGAATGAACTCATACAGTGGGAGAGGGCCATAACTCTTTCAATGGAGGAGGCCCGGGTCAGAAAGGTCAGTATGGGAATGGGATGGGGAGTTAAAATGGTTATCAACCGGAAGATCTAACAATCTTTGGCGGACTGAGCGCAACTGTTGGGCGAACACTAAATAGGTACATCGTCTTGAGTTCATTAACTTTATGTCATATATTGGTGTCAATGTATTGAATTGTCCAAATGAAAATACTGAACAAATAAGTGAGGAAATGTCATAAAACGGCAGAGAAACATAGAAAATAGGTGCAGGAGTAGGCCATTCAGCCTTTCGAGCCTGCACCGCCATTCAATATGATCATGGCTGATCATCCAACTCAGTATCCTGTACCTGCCTTCTCTCCATACCCCCTGATCCCTTTAACCACAAGGGCCACATCTAACTCCCTCTTAAATACAGCCAATGAACTGGCCTCAACTACCTTCTGTGGCAGAGAATTCCACAGATTCACCACTCTCTGTGTAAAAAATGATTTTCTCATCTCGGTCCTAAAAGACTTCCCCCTTATCCTTAAACTGTGACCCCTTGTTCTTGACTTCCCCAACATCGGGAATAATCTTCCTGCATCTCGCCTGTCCAACCCCTTAAGAATTGTGTACGTTTCTATAAGATCCCCCCTCAATCTTCTAAATTCTAGCGAGTACAAGCCGAGTCTATCCAGTCTTTCTTCATATGAAAGTCCTGCCGTCCCAGGAATCAGTCTGGTGAACCTTCTCTGTACTCCCTCTATGGCAAGAATGTCTTTCCTCAGAATTGGAGACCAAAACTGTACGCAATACTCCAGGTGTGGTCTCACCAAGACCCTGTACACCTGCAGTAGAACCTCCCTGCTCTTATACTCAAATCCTTTTGCTATGAATGCATGAAATCTTTATTTGATATCAACAATATGCATCAAGGAAACGGTTGTAATTGTAAGAAAGTTGAATTGTTTACCTTTGGAGAGAAAGTGTCTGTAAATGTCGGAGCCGTTCAAACATGCTACTGTTCAAAAAATATAGCTGCGGAATTTCGTCCAAGTTCACATGAATAAGACTTGAAGTGTGGAGGAACAGGTCAACGGGCAGAGACTGAAGGAAGGGCAGCCGTCTCATCCACAGGGTCTGCAGATTGCTTAATCCATCAAAGCACTGTCGGTCAACTGTAATTGTAAATGAATGATTAACGTGTGTGTTCCTCTGAAGACCCAGCGTATATATAGGCAGGAACTGCAGATGCTGGTTTAGATGTTGTTGTCTTGGACTAAGGGCTTTTCTTTATTATGCGATATCAGAATTAAGATACTAACTAAGCTTGCTCAGTGCATCCCTGAAGTAATGTTATCTGTGGAATAATTACATTTTATTGTCCAATACCAAACCCTTTTTCCTTTTTCTATGTCTTCTGAGCCACAATCCTCACCCTCACACAAAACCCAAATTCACTTCAATAGTAGGTTAGTCTAGTTTGATATAGGTTTAGTTTAATTTAGTTCAGAGATACAGCGCAGAAATAGGCCCTTCAGCTCACTAAGTCTGCATCAACACTGATCCCCGCACATTAACACTATCCTACACATATTAGGGACAATTTAAATTTATACCAAGCCAACTAGCAAATAAATCTGTACGTCTTTGGAGTGTGGGGGGAAACTGATGGTCTTGGAGAAAACTAGCACGGTCGGTGGGAGAACGTACAAACTCCATTCAGGCAGCACCCATAGTTGGGATCGAACCCAGGTCTCTGGTTGTTCTCTAATTTCTCAATAATATGATTTCTCGGTAACTAAGGTAATTGAATTTTCCAAACAAGATTAGGCCTGTGTTTAGATGATAAATTGGGACATTCCTTACCTGACCCTGTCTTTGTCATCTTCACCACAGCCAACATTAGACAATCGTGGGCTCCACCTTTCCTTGATCATCGTTGCTGGCTTTGATTTCTTCTTTTGCATGCCTTTCATTCATTTCTTCTACGTACCTTTTCATATCTCTCGTTTCCCTCTCCCCTGACTCTCAGTCTGAAGAAGTCTCGATCCGAAACGCCATCTATTCCTTTTCTCCAGAGATTCTGCCTGACCCGCTGAGTTACTCCAGCTTTTTGTATCTATCTTCGGTGTAAACCAGCATCTGCGGTTCCTTCCTACACATCCCGTCTTTGGTAATGTCATTCTATTATTTGAAACACCTTCGAGGTGTCTTATATTTTTGGGTGGATACTTCAAGCCCAGAAACCTGACTGCTTGGATGAAATCAGTGAACAAGGAAACAGTAACATAGACAGAATCTACAAAAATAAAGGGATAGTCGATAAGAGTCTGGATCTGTTGACTGTCCCTTTACCTCCACAGATGCAAACCTGTGGCGTTCCCATAGCTGTTAGTTTTTCTGCTCTTGGTTACAGTATCTGTTGTCTCTTATGTCTCTAAAATGGGTGAACATTATTTTGTTTCCATTCTGCTACTTGGGTGCCCACCATCAACACCATGCCCATAGTACTTAATAGCCTGCCATGTCATGGCCAAGTCAATGGATAAGGCAGAGATAGACAAATTCTTGATTGGAACGGGTGTCAAAGGTTATAGGGAGAAGGCAGGAAAATGGGATTAGATGGCAGAGGTCAGCCATGATTGAATGCTCGATGGACCGATTGGCCTAATTCTACTCCTATAACTTGTGAACTTGTGTAATGCAAAATCTATCATGTGCTGAATTTTAAAATGTAACTTTAATGTAGTAATTTTAAAGCTGAATACCACTGAAAATGGGCGTATCACAAATAAGCTTTTACAATCACTCCCGTCTTTTCCTTAAAACAGTAAGACCATAAGAAATAGGAGTGGAATTAGGCCATTCGGCCCTCCGAGTCTGCTCTGCCATTCGGTCATAGTTGATCTATTTACGAATAACCAGATTTTAAATGACAATTAAAAAAAAAAAAAGAAAAGCCATTTTCCAATTATTTTGTGGTATAGTATTAAATGTACAAGTCTCTTCAGAAATGAATTCATTCACCCAAAAGTGCGATCATCATATTTTTGAGCCTCTGAAGTATAAATGCAATGATGACATTTCCCAGAGATGGTAGATTAATGACGAGGGTAAGGATGCTTTTATGGAATGGGTCTGCATTTTATTCGCTTTTTGTTTTTAAACCAATGCTGAAGTAACTTGAGATTCTGTACGGTGTGAGTGCATTTTATAGTTCTAAACACTACAATTCAAAGTCGTTGTACTGATTTTCATTGAGTTGTACAAGAAAAGCTGGTGCAATTGAGTAGATCTCGAGTCTAAATAAAGGAGAAACAAGACATCTATATTTTTGTAGTACCGAATTAAAAAAAAAAAACACGGAGTCACTGGTACTTACAGGTTTTGAAAAGGTTTTCGCTCAGATCAAGTACTTTGATGTTTTCTGTATCGGTCGCAAATGCTTTGTGACTGCATGATTCCAAAGACGTTGAGGACAAGTTAAGGTACTGAAGCTTGGGGAAAGGACTGAAATCATGCGGACTGATCTTTTGCAAAGGGTTTCCTTCCAGTCTGAGAGAGGTGAGATTGGGCCCTTTAAATTTCCACTGTAACTTTGTGAATTTGTTGTAGCCGAGGTCCAGTGAAGCAAGGTGTGGGAGCACGGTCCCCGAATAAGTGATGGTTGAGATTTTATTATGACTGAGAAGTAAAGTGGTTAAGTTGTGGAGGTTCATAAACTTTGAAAATGCAATCTGCTGAATGGCGTTGTGGCTTAAGTCCAGATATTTGAGAGCTGTCGGTAGGCAGGATGGGGCACGTGTAAGTTGATTACAGGCCACGCTCAAATGCTTTAATGTTGTTATGTTCAGGGATCCACAGGGCAGGCCATTGTCAGTCAGATTGTTGTCCGACAGCTCGAGTCTTTCCAGAGCACTGATATTTTGGAAGGCATTAACTGGAATGCTGTTGATGTTCTGACTTGTGAGATGGAGCTGATTGTCATTTTGGGAATAGGTTTTGTTAAGAAGCAATGAAAAATGTTCTATCTGATCAATTGGCGAACCGTTAATTCTTGAATGGAAAAACATTGCCTCTGCCAGCAGAAAAAGAGCCACTAGTTCCATTTAAAATAAAATATCGAACCAAGTTCCTAAAGGGGGAAACAAAACACATGCACATTTGAGGTTTAGTTTAGAGAGACCATGCAGGAACAGGCCATTAATCTTCAGACTTGAGAATAAATGTATGTCTTTTCGGGTGATATTTAACAATAGAAATCCTAACTTAGCAGACAACAATATTTCTATCTAGCCTTTGTGAATAAAACTAATAGATTCTGTTAGACGTTCACACATAAACCAGTGCATGTCAGCAAGAACCATGAAAATCTCTAGTGCCCGAGTAGTCTTTGATCACCCTACACTTTGGGGAGTTGATCTGTATAATTAGGTTTGGGTTCATTATTGGAATGTGTTCTGAGGTTTCTTTTGCTTATTATCCAAACAGATCAGATATACCATATATGGACACAATCAGTTCAAACTCGTGTAGAATAGGTAGAGCAAAAGGGAAATTACAGAGTGCACACACAGTTTAATTTAGAAATATAGTGTGGAATCAGGCCCTTCAGCCCACCGAGTCCGCATGGACCAGCGATCCCCGCACACTGACGCTATCCTACACGTTAGGGACAATTTACAATTTTACCAAGCCAATTAACCTGTGCCTTAGGAGTGTGGGAGGAATCCGGAGAATCTGGCGAAAATCCACGCAGGTCAAGGGGACCACGTACAAACTCCGTACGGACAGCACCCGTAGTCAGGATTGAACCCGAGTCTCTGGCGCTGTAAGACAGCAACTCTACTGTTGCGCCACCGTGCCATTGTTAGCATTGCAGCAAAGTCCAATGTCCTCAATGGGGAACAAGAGAATCGAACAATACCCGAGCTTATGGTAGGACCATTCAGAAGCCTAATTATGGAGGAGAAGAAGTTGGACTAGAGATACTGTCTAGTTTTTGTTGCTATCCCCAACCATCTAGCATATTAAGATGACAAAATCTGAGCACTCATTATATTCAAAAGACTGTGCTCCAAAATGTTGAAAATAACTAAATACGAGTAAAAAATATTGACTTCAAGAGTCAAGAGAGTTTTGTTGTCATGTGTCCCAGATAGGACAATGAAATTCTTGCTTGCTGCAGCACAACAGAATATGTAAACATAATACAGAACTGGAGATAAAAGTTCAGTGTGTCTATAGACCATTTATATACACATAAATAAACAGATAAAGTGCAATAGGCTGTTATTGTTCAGTTTGTTTGATGGCGAGTTTAATAGCCTGATGGCTGTGGGGAAGAAGCTGTCCCTGAACCTGGATGTTCCAGATTTCAAGCTCCTGTACCTTCTTCCCGATGGCAACGGAGGATGAGTGTGTGGCCAGGATGGTGTGGGTCTTTGATGATGCTGGCAGCCTTTTTGAGGCAGTGAATGCGATAAAAGGAATGGGTGACGTTTTGGGTCGAGACCCTTCTTCAGACCCGTCTCGACCCGAAAAGTCACCCATTCCTTCTCTCCAGAGATGCTGCCTGTCCCGCTGAGTTATTCCAGCGTTTTGTGCCTACCTTTGATTTAAACCAGCATCTGCAGTTCTTTCCAAAATAGTTTACCTATTACTATTTTATCCTCCACACTTCTGACCCTACATTAAAAACAAAACACTGAGTTGCTTCCATATATTCTTACTAAATCAAAAAACACAGAAGAACCGACTTTTAAGAATGTTCTTCCTGAATTTCTTATGGCTAGTAATTAAATGTTCAAATTTGAATAGTGCTTTCTTACTTTTGGAATGAATTTAGGTAAAGACTAAAATAGTGCACAGGACCTAACAGCCAAGTTTTAATTTTGTACATGTAAAAAGATTTGTGATCATTTTATTTTTCCTTGTAATTTAACATTTTGTACAAATTTTGCCCGCATCAGCAAAGTAATATGACATTTAATCATGCAAACTATTTATAGTCTCACAGTGCCCGCTGAAAGTAAAATATCCGTTACACTTACCAAATTGATCGGAGTACTGGATGTCGGTCTATTTGAAGTAAACAGGTTTCCGATAGCTACGTAGAAGTCCCAGTTGCATGGGGTGAATAAATCAGATGAATTTTAACCCTTACTGATTTTCTAAAAGTATTTGTAGAGGAAGATCTGTTGGACGTATGCAAGTCCATGCATTACGAAGTCCTAGCGAAGTCTGGTCACATAGCCTGTGTCATTCATGTGACTGTTTTGTTTCTTTTGTGGTGGATGTACATTCCTCCAGTAGAGCTCTTGGAATGTAACCTGCTTTGATAGCAGAATGCCTCCGATAAGTGAGGGTTAGCAGGCTTTAACTAACTGCAAATACTCTTAATTGGATTTATGTGTTATCTGTGGTCTGACACCAACAGTGGAAAAATAAAGAAACAGTTAAATCAGTGACTCAGAGGGTTACCCATTTTCCAGAAATTCACTTCAAGGGTAATTTCTTTGGAAAAGGTGGGGGAAGAATGAGCTATTTTTATCAATGAGAAATGGCAACTTTTCTGGCAAGCAATGTGGGCATTTTAATGTTGGTGTTTTAATTTTATAAATATGGTCTGCGATTTTTTTGGGTATGAGTTGCACTGTTACTTCAGAAAATCAGAGAGCAGTGCTGAATTACGTTCTATCTCTTTGATGACCCTTGGACTATCCTTGATTGGACTTTGCTGGCTTTACCTTGCACTAAACGTTATTCCCTTATCGTGGATCTATGCACTGTAAATGGATCGATTGTAATTCTGCTTTCTGGACAGCACGCAACAAAAGCTTTTTGCTGTACCTCGGTACATGTGACATTAAACTAAACTGGAACTGAAACTCCAAATAGATCTTCGAATGCTTTTATTGAAACTTGTAACATACTGTGATTTTAAAGCCTTGATTTGGCTGTATTCCACCCCTGGACTCCACTTGCAGTCCATGAGTGGAGCACTAGAGCACCATGCCAGCCCATTCGGAGATTATATAGGCGCGGGTCAGGGAAATAATAATAAATAGCTAAATTGCAGTTTATTAATTGGATGTTGTTTTTAATTGCTTAAGTTTTTTTAAATCCATTTAAATTGTGTTTTTTTAAATGATTGATTTTAATGAGGTGTATTGTATTTGGTTGTGGCTAACAATAAAAAGCAATTGGAAAATATTACATTTATTTTACATGAGATTAATCGAAAATATTCACCAGATGACGGGGGGTTTTGCAGTGTCTGTAAAAGTCGCTTACGATTTGAGAGGATGCATTTTCTTTGTCCCATGTGAAAACTTATTCAATCAATCAGTGGTTGCACTTAAGAACTTTAGCGTAAAACTTTGGTGGCAAAATATATTTGGTGAACAATGAATGTGGCGTTCTCGTGGGTTTTCTCTGAAATCTTCGGTTTCCTCCCACACTCCAAAGACATACAGGTATGTAGGTTAATCGGCTTGGTGTATGTGTAAATGGTCCCCAGTGTGTGTAGGACAGTGTTGATGCGTGGGGATCTCTGGTCGGTGCGGACTCGGGCCGAAGGGCCTGTTTCCGCGCTGTATCTCTAAAGTTGAAAAAAACCCTAAAAATTAGATCACTAGTAATAGCACAAATGCTCTGAAATAGAAATGGAGAAAGTTGGAAATACTCAGCATCTGTAGAAAGGGAAACCGAGTTAACATTTCGGACCGGTGACCTGATCTCAACTGGTAACATTTAGAAATAAAACAAGTCTTAAGCTGTAGAAAATGGTGGAAATGTAAAGAGAGCGAAAGGGAAGATTTGTCTTGTGGTGAGGACACAAGTGGTGCTTGTGACACCAGCTAAAATATGATACTAAAAACTAATTAATAACAAGAGTGCTTGTCTGAGGAGACAAATGAAATCTGAAATAGCAGAAGTGGGATGAGAAGAAAAATGAATGCTGGAAATGTAAGGTACAAGATTGGAATGGCTTTATTATGTGAACTGGTTACATTAGTTGAAGACACAAGGAACTGAAGATGCTGGAATCTTGAATAAACCACAAATTGCTGGAGTACTCAGTGGGTCAGGCGTCATCTGTGGAGTGAATGAACAGGCGACGTTTCAGGTCTGGACCCTTCTTTCGACTCGATTTGAGTTCCTGAATCTGAAGAAGGGTCCCGACTCAATGTTACTTGTCCATTCTCCCCACAGATGCTGCCTGTCCCACCAAATTACACTAAAATGTTGTGCTTTGTTACATTCATTCAGTCATTAAGGCTATAGTATGCACAATGAAAACTGAGGTACTGTTCCTCACACTGCATAACAACAATAAACATAAGCCTAAATCTCATTCTACTCTTATTCTGACACCTGTAAGAGGCCAAAGACAGGTGTCTGAATAAGAGTAGAATGAGATTTATGTTTATGTTTATTGTTGTTATGCAGTTATGCTGCTTCCAAGTAATTATTTCATTATTTCATTATTGTATATATGACAATTCGACACTCTTGCCATTTATTGATTGATCTAATAATAGTTTTGGCAAGTCCCTGACACACTCCAAGCTCTACAATAGACTATTCACGTTCCTTTGGGATAACTATTCCAAAGTTTCACAACTTCCCAGTCAAACAAATTTTCCTTATCTCAGCTGTAAATAGCTGACCACTTATCCAAGGAACAGAATCGTCTCCTACTTAACCAATCAGCTGAGGGAACAGGCACTTAGCTCCTACCCTTTAAAGCTCTCCAAGAATGTTATAACCCTTCGTAAACGTGTCTTGCTTGGCCAGGCACCTCAATCTACCATTGATTTTTGACTGAAAACCTAATGATAAAGGTCAGAAGTTAATCTTTCTGCTCTAGCTGATAAGATATTTAGTTTGTGACACCCAAAGTTTGCATTGCACTGTTTTAGGACAACGTACAGAAGCAAAGAAGTAGGCTATTCAGTGTCTACATTCTGTCTGCTATTCAATTAAATATACTTCCAAACCTGCCATGGTTCCTTGAGCTTTGAGAAAATGGAAATCAGAACATGACGGAGAAGTAAAATGGTGAATGAACGGATGGTCATGATGGTGTTTGCAGACTAAACCAAGGTGGACAGCAAAATGGTCACAATCTGCAAGAGAATCAAATAGAGTGCTAATTTCTACATAATGCAGGCACAGGTCAATTGTTTTTTTTCACCTTGGAAGAGTCTTGGACAGGAACACGGTTCACTTTACTGTAGATAGACACAAAATGCTGGAGTAACTCAGAGGGATAGGCAGCATCCCTGGAGAGAAGGAAAGGGTGATGTTTTGGGTCGAGACCCTTCAGACTGAACGTCAGGGGAAAGAGAAACGAGAGAAATCATAGAAACATAGAAAATAGGTGCAGGAGTAGGTCATTCGGCCCTTCGAGCCTGCACCGCCATTCAATATGATCATGGCTGATCATCCAACTCAGTATCCTGTACCTGCCTTCTCTCCATACCCCCTGATTCCTTTAGCCACAAGAGCCACATCTAACTCCCTCTTAAATATAGCCAATGAACTGGCCTCAACTACCTTCTGTCATAATCACCATAATCATGCTTTATCAGCCAAATATGTTGTGCAACATATGAGGAATTTTATTTGCCATGCAGTCATAGCAATAAAAAGCAACAAGACACACAAAATACATTTTAACATAAACATCCACCACAGCGACTCCTCCACTTTCCTCACTATGATGGAAGGCGAAAAAAAAGGTTCAATCTCTTCCCTTCTTTGTTCTCCCGTGGTCGGGAGCCTCGAGCTTTCCGATGAAGGGGCGATCTTGGCTTCAGTAGCCAGCGGTTGGGCCCTCCGCCTTCTGTGGCAGAGAATTCCACAAATTCACAACTCTCAGGGTGAAAAAGTGTTTTCTCATCTCAGTTTTAAATGGCCTCCCCATTATGCTTAGACTGTTGCCCCATCAGAGGTTCTGGACTCCTCATCATTGGGAACATTTTTCCTGCATCTAGTTTGTCTAATCCTTTTATAATTTTTCACGTTTCCATAAGATATCCTCTCATCCTTCTAAATTCCAATGAATACAAGCCCAGTCTTTCCAATCTTTCCTCATATGACAGTCCCGCCATCTCGGGAATTAACGTTGTGAATCTACACTGCATTGCCTCAACAGCAAGGATGTCCTTCCGCAAATTATATCCTTCCTCATAGCTGAACTATTCCTCTCAGATCTTGTCATCATGTTCACCATGGACATTGTGGGTCGACGGGCCTGTTTCTGTGCTGTACTTTTCGCCATTCTGTGAGTCTGATTTCCATTTTCTATTTTCTCACCCCTTTAACATTGAAGGTCATCAGCGCCTCTACTTCCTGAGAAAATTACGGAGAGTCGGTTTGTCAAGGAAGACTCTCTCTAACTTCTACAGGTGCACAGTAGAGAGCATGCTGACCGGTTGCATCGTGGCTTGGTTCGGCAATTTGAGCGCCCTGGAGAGGAAAAGACTACAAAAAGTAGTAAACACTGCCCAGTCCATCATCGGCTCTGACCTCCCTTCCATCGAGGGGATTTATCGCAGTCGCTGCCTCAAAAAGGCTGGCAGTATCATTAAAGACCCACACCATCCTGGCCACACACTCATCTCCCTGCTACCTTCAGGTAGAAGGTACAGGAGCCTGAAGACTGCAACAACCAGGTTCAGGAATAGCTATTTCCCCACAGCCATCAGGCTATTAAACCTGGCTCGGACAAAACTCTGATTATTAATAACCACTTTCTGCTATTTGCACTTTATCAGTTTATTTATTCATGTGTGTATATATTTATATCATGGTACACAAAATTGCTGGGGAAACTCAGCGGGTGCAGCAGCATCTATGGAGCGAAGGAAATAGGCGACGTTTCGGGCCGAAACCCTTCCTCAGACTGATGGGGGGTGGGGGAAAGAAAGAAGGAAAAGGGGAGGAGGAGGAGGAGCCCGAGGGCGGGCGGATGGGAGGGTGGGAGGAGACAGCTAGAGGGTTAAGGAAGGGGAGGAGACAGCAAGGGCTAGCCAAATTGGGAGAATTCTATGTTAATACCATAAGGACGCAAGGTCCCCAGACGGAATATGAGGTGCTGTTCCTCCAATTTCCGCTGTTGCTCACTCTGGCAATGGAGGAGACCCAGGACAGAGAGGTCGGATTGGGAATGGGAGGGGGAGTTGAAGTGCTGAGCCACCGGGAGGTCAGGTAGGTTATTGCGGACTGAGCGGAGGTGTTCGGCGAAACGATCGCCCAACCTACGCTTGGTCTCACCGATGTAAATCAGCTGACATCTAGAGCAGCGGATGCAGTAGATGAGGTTGGAGGAGATACAGGTGAACCTTTGTCGCACCTGGAACGACTGCTTGGGACCTTGGATGGAGTCGAGGGGGGAGGTGAAGGGACAGGTGTTGCATTTCTTGCGGTTGCAACGGAAAGTGCCCGGGGAGGGGGTGGTGCGGGAGGGAAGGGAAGAATTGAATTATATCATGGTATATGGACACATTTATCTGTTTTGTAGTAAATGCCTACTATTTTCTGTGTGCTTAAGCAAAGCAAGAATTTCATTGTCCTATACAGGGACACATGACAATAAACTCACTTGAACTTGACTTGGAAGGTGCTAAGTATTACTTAGATGCATATCTACAGGTGATTTACATAATCCCAGAGTTTTAATATTCTCTGAAATATTTAAATCCGTTGATCTGTTTGGCTGAAGGTTGCCAACAGCAGTGCATTTATCAATTGAGGAATATAGAGCCTGCCTTACAATGCAAAGGTTGAAAGATATTTTGGGCGGTACGGCAGTAGTGATGCTGCCTTCGAGTGCCAGAGACCCGGGTTCAATCCAGACTGCGGGTGCTGTCTGTACGGAGTTTGTATGTTTTCCTCATGACTGCATGGGTTTTCCCCAGTTTCTTCCCACGTTCCAAAAACGTACAGGTTAGTAGGTTAATTGGTTTTGGTAAGTTGTAAAAAAAAGTTCCCCGTGTGTGTGTAGGTTAGTGTAGGTAGGCCAGCACGGACTTGGTGGGCCGAAGGGCCTGTTACTGCACTGTATCTCTAAACTCTTTAAAGTTTTATTTTGGCTCAGTGCAGAGATAACTATACATTCGCTGGGTTTTCTTAAAATTAAAGTTTCTGTTGTGGTTGTGGAAGCTTGGGTTATTATAATTGGGGGGAGTGGGCATTTGAAATTCCAGTGCCATTATTAAGATAAACAGCCATGATAAAGTGTTGTAGGAGTTCGTACCAGTTAGGGATGGCGCTGGAAAAAACACACTCTGTCACTTGGAATGCAGTGCACGCAAGTAAGAGATCTATCCCAGCTGTTTTCAAGTCTTTGATGACAGAAATGACATTTTATTTTGTTGAATAGCAGAAATTGCTTCTGCGGAGGAGACTGGGTGACGAGAGTGGAGTATTGCATTAGGTGTCATGGATTAGGGAGAATGCTGACCGTTTCATTGGCGCGATGGGATTGTGCTCCCAACTACATTTTAATGTTTCATTTTATACGGCCAATTTCTGACATCTGAGTTTGAAGAAATTAAGTAATGAAATGGATTTATTTTATTCAAAATTACCCTCAAAATACATCTGATGACTTATTGAAGCCAGAAATGAGAGCCAAAAACTATAAATTCTTGGTAGTATTCTTCTGTAATTCTGTAAATTTTAAACTTTCATTTCAGTCTTGTGACGTAATTTGTAAAATGCTTTTTAAACAGGAAGTAAGCTGCATCTTATTTTAAAAACCGCTTCAAGTATTTTACGTTTGTAAATATTTGTCCACCGTTTATATAATTTCACTCCATAACGGCTTTTCAACCAGTTATTTAAATATTCACATACAGAATCTTGCTGATTAACAATATGGACATTTAGATTAATTAGTAGGAAGGAACTGCAGATGCTGGTTTAAACCGAATCTAGACACAAAATGCTGGAGTAACTTAGCAGGACAGGCAGCATCTCTGGAGAGAAGGAATGGGTGACGTGTCTGGTCGAAACCCTTCTTCAGACAATTCTATTCAACGGGACCTAGTTGCTTCTTTTAATTAAATACCGCAACTATTTGGCGTATTGAATACATGTCTCATTTTTATGGTTTGCAACTGATCAAAGATTTTGGCGATTTCCTTGTTTTAATTCATTAAGAATTGTTGTTCGTATTCTAAATGACTCAAAAGCATTGCAATGCTTATTTTCATCCTGTACATTTGCAAGAAAGTATATTCTATGCTGTGTGAGTGCATGCAAGACAAAATTTCTTTCTCTCACGCTGTTTTAATATCCATATCTGATATTTTAGAATCAATGAAAATTTGTTAACACTTTTCCCCCATATATTGTAGTCCAGTAATGACCAAGTAATAACTTTTAATGTGTTGGTTTAAGGTAAAGGCGACACAGTGGCGCAGCGGTAGAGTTGCTGCCTTACCACGCCAGAGACCCGGGTTCAAATTTAACTACGTCTGTACAGAGATTGTAGGTTCTCCCCGTGACCTCATATGTTTTCTCTGGGTGCTCCAGTTCCCTCCCACACTTCAAAGACGAACAGGTTTGTGGGTTAATTGGCTTTGGTAAAAATTGTAAATTGTCCCTAGTGTGTATGATAGTGCTAGTGTACGGGGTGATTCCTAGTCGGCGCGGACTTGGTGGGCCAAAGGGCCTGTTTCCGTGCTGTATCTCTAAAGTCTAAAAGTAAATTTAAATAGAATATTAGAGAAAACTCCACTTCATGGAAATGGTGTTATTGGATTCTCACTGGATCAGCAAGAGGAGATTTGGTTTAATGTCTTGGCTCAGCATATCCTCAGTTTAACATTGCAGTGTCACCCTATAACATTACGCTCAGATCTCTAGAATGAAATTTCAACCCACCACCTCCTAATTCAGAGATGGGTATGTTATCAACTAAGCACTATTAACACCCGGTCCCAACTATCACTTTCTCTGGATTTTACAAGGAACTGCAGAAAACAAATCAAAACCAATTGAATATTCTATGCCAAACTTAAACAAAAATCAAAGATAGACACAAAGTATTGGAGTAGTTCAGTGGGTCATGCAGTATCTCTGGAGAAAAAGGATGGGTGACGTTTTGAGTCGGCTGAGGTAAGGTCCCGACCTGTTACGTCACCTATCTTTTTTTTTTCTCCAGAGAAGCTGTCTGACCCGCTGAGTGCCTATCCTTGGTATAAACCAGCATTTGGAGTTCCTTGTTTCCAAAAAACTCCAGCTTTTTGGAAACAATGGAATAATTTCAAGTTTTATCTGCTGATTATTTGGGTTTTTATATAATTTTTCTAATTTTCCCTTGCTATAATTGTGATTTGATCTGTAGCTGAGGGAGAATATCCTCTAAACAAAACCTTGTATCTGGGTTGCATTCTGATTTTAAGCAAATGTCAAATCTGCAGAGCATTTTCATGTTGACTTCCGTGAATAGATCAACTTTCCCTCTTTGATAGCATCAAATGCCCTTAAATAATGGCTGATCCTCGGAGAAACTGAGAGCAATTGTGCTGTTTTTCATTTCAACATTTTTCTGCCATTTACATCCACTGATTAAAAATAAATTGGGATTGGCGGTGGGGGGGGGAAATGTTATGTAAATGTGACAGACTTTAGAGATACAGAGCGGAAACAGGCCCTTCGGACCACCGAGTCTGCGCTGACCAACATTCCCCGCACGCTAACGCTATCCTACACACACTAGACATAAATATTACCAAGCCAATGTCTTTGGAATGTGGGAGGAAACCGGAGCACTAAGAGAAAACCCACACAGGTCACAGGAAAAACGTACAGAGAGCACCCATAGTCAGAATCGAACCTGGGTCTCTGGCGCTGTAAGTCAGCAACTCTATTATTATTATTATTATTATTATTATTATTATTATTGCACTATAATTGTTTATTCATTGAGTATGTGTGAATGTGTATATACGCGCACTTAACTTTTTTTCTCCCCCGTTATGTACTATGTTTACATATTCTGTTGTGCTGCAGCAAGTAAGAATTTCATTGTACTATCTGGGACACATGACAATAAAACACCTCTGACTCTACCGCTGCGCCACTGTGCTACATTTTTATTGTGTTAAAATTATTCCATTGTCCGATGCATTATTTGTTGTCTTTTTTGTTTATTTTTTGCAGTTGGACGGCTACATTGCACGAAACTGGGCGAATCAGAAATCGGCTTTGGGGAGTGCCCTGGACCCATTAGCAGACAAAATTCTGATCAGCGTTTTGTACGTCAGTCTCACGTGCGTTGAGCTTATTCCAGGTACATCTTTTAAAACTTTCTCTCCACCACAGTAGAGAAATAAAAATGTGTAGGAAGGAGTTGCAGATGCTGGATTATGCCGAAGACCGACTCAAAGTGGTGGAGCGACTCAGCGGGACAGGCAGCGTACCTGGAGAAGAGGAACAGGTGACATTGCGAGCCGTAACCCTTCTTCAGAAAGTTGGGGGGTGGGGGAGGGGATTGGAGGTAGGAAAAGGCATGAATAAATTAGGGCTGGCAACACATGACCAAGGAAGGTTGGAGCCCGTAATGGCCCATTGTTGGCTGGGGAAGAGGTGATAACAGAGGGATACGGGAATGCGAACAGTGGAACTAGCAGGACAACTACCAGCAAGAGCAGGGGGAGCAAGAGCCGAACTGCAGGAAACCTTTTCAGTTTGCACGTGGCCTCACTCTGGCAGTGTGGGAGTCCAACACTGAAGAGTTCCATACGTAATGCAGATAGGGAGATTGTACGTTCTCCCTCCGACCATGTGGGCTTTCTTCCGGGTGCTCCTGTTTCCTTGCACATTCCAAAGACATATAGGTTTGTAGGTTAGCTAGCTTCGATAAGTTGTAAAATTGTCCATCGGGTGTAGGATAGTGTTAGTGTACTGAGTAATCACTGGTTGGCACAAACTTGATGGGCTGAAGGGCCTGTTTCTGCGCTGTATATCTAGTCTAGTCTTTAAAAGATTAAAAGACACAAAGATACTTGATTAGTAGAGGTATTTCTTGATTAGTGCGGGTGTCAGGGGTTATGGGGAGAGGGCAAGAGAATGGGGTTAGGAGGGAGAGATAGATCAGCCGTGATTGAATGGCAGAGTGGATGATGGGCCTAATTCTACCATCACTTAAGACCTTATGACAAAGTACTGGAATAACTTAGCGAGTCAACCTTGCTGAGTTACTCCAACACTTTGTGTGGGTTTTTTTGTAAACCAGCATCTGCAATTCATTGTGATTCCATGATACAGACTCAGATACATGGTCAGTTGTTAATGCACACATTTGATCTATAATCATATAGAAGTTTAAGATGTTTTCACACCTGCATTTCAACGCCATCACTGTTTTATTCACTGATGAAGAGCCTCGACCTGAAACGTCACCTATTCCTTTTGTCCAGAGATGCTGCCTGACTCGCTGAGTTACTCCAGCACTTTGTGTCTATCTTCAGTGTAAACCAGCATCTGCAGTTCTTTCTTTCTTTCTTACTGTGATTTTATTTGCAGTTCTGCAGAACTTTGTTATGTATTGGTTCATGTAATTGACGATATGAGATAGATATGAGACTAAAACCTTATTTCAGATCTTAGAGAAATGGTTATCCTTAACTATTTGGATATTCCCTGTAATGTAGAAAAAGAATAGGGATTAAAATGTCAGTCTGAATAAGGGTCTCGACCCGAAACGTCACCTATTCCTTCGCTCCATAGATGCTGTCGCACCTGCTGAGTTTCTCCAGCATTTTTGTCTACCAGGGAATTAAAATGTATTATGCTGGTGACCCCACCCAGGGTTTGTACATTAATTTGAGATTTCACTCTTTTTATTCACCATTATAATTCATCTTTTTTTTTCCAGCTCCTCTCACTGTGATGGTCCTTATGCGAGATGTCATTTTGGTTGCAGCGGGTTTCTATATTAGATACCGAACAGTTCCAGCACCAGTAAGTACCAAAACTGCCACTCTCCTCGTCCCCCTCACTTGTACGACTTTGTGCTTTGTATATCACTGTTTTTGCATAACATTTATTATAGGTGTAAGTCTGTGCTGATGTGAATTTCCTAAGCAAAAACAAAGCGTTGGAGGAACTCAGCAGGTCAGGCAGCATCTGTGGAGAGAAATGGGCAGACGACGGTTCCGGTCGGGAACCTTCTAATGGACTGATGGAATAGAGGGGAGAAAGGTGGGAGAGAGAGGCAGGGGTGGGGCAAACCAGGCAAGTGATGGGTGGATACAGATGAGGGGGGTGGGGGTGTGATTGGCACATGGGTGGAGCAAGTGGCAAAGGCTGGGGGCGAAATTGAGACAACAGGGTGGCAGATATGAAAGGAAGAGGAGGAGTGAAATGTATACGTGAGGGAGGAATATGGGTTGAAGGGAACAGGGTGAGGGGAAAAAATGGAGTCATAGACGAGGGGCAGATAGGTTCAGAGTGATACGAGTAGTGGAAGAAAGGTGGGCACACAGATACCAGTTTTCTCCCCCCATGCCTTCAGCCGGAAGAAGAGTCCAGGTCCGAAATGTCACCTGCTCATTTCCCTCTATAAATGCTACCTGACTTATGTCCCTCCAGCACTTTTCTTTGTTCAATACTCCACTATCTACAGTCCTCTTAGAACATCGAACTGTACAGCACAGGAACAGACACTTCGGCCCACAATGTCTGTGCCAAACATGATGCCAAGACCGTTGCTTATCTAACTGCACATAACCCATATCCTTCCAATCTCTGCATATCCACATGCCAACCCAAAAGTGTTTTAAATGTCACTAAAGTATCTGCTTCAACCTCTAATCCTGGCAGTGAGTTCCAGGCACTCACTAGCTTCAGTGTGAAAAAAAACTTGCCCTGCTCATCTCCTTTAAACTTTGCCCATCTCACCCTAATGCTAAGCCTTGATTTTTCCATCTTGGGGGGAAAAAAAGTGTGTCTATCCTATCTATGCCTCACAATTTTATATACTTCTATCACAAGTGTGGGGAGGTTGTTCTCCCCACAACCTCTGGCATTCCAGAGATAACAATCCCAGTCTGTCCAGCCTCTCTCTGTAGCTAATACTGCATAATCCAGGCATCATTCTGGTAAACCAAAGACAGACACAAAATGGAGTGCAGTAACTCAGCGGGTCAGGCAGCATCTCTGGAGAAAAGGAATAGGTGACGTTTCGGGTCAAGACCCTTCATCAGACTGAGAGTCAGGGAGGGGGAAAACTAGAGGTACGGGGAGGTACAGAACAAAGCAGAGCCTGCATCACTAATTCGGGAAAGGTGGAGCCCACAATGATCCATTGTTGGCTGGGGACAATGTGATGACGAAGGAATACAAACGGTGAGCCGCTGAGTTACTCCAGCATTTTGTATCTATCTTTATTGTAAATCAGCATCTGCAGTTCCTTATTATACTTTGTGGTAAACCTCCTTTGCAACCTTTCCAAAACCTTTACCTGGGGTGCCGCAAGGCATGGTGCTAGACCCCAGTAAATTACAATATACATTAACGATTTAGACAAAGGAATTAAATGTAAAATCTCCGGGTTTGCAGCTGACACGAAGCTGGGTGGCAGTGTGAGCTGCAAGGAGGATGCCATGAGGCTGCAGGGTGACTTGGATAGGTTGGGTGAGTGGGCAGATGCAGTATGATGTGGATAAATGTGAAGTTATCCACTTTGGTGGCAACAAGAAGGCATATTATCTGAATGGTGTCAGATTGGGAAAAGGGGAGGCGCAACGAAACCTGGGTGTCCTTGTGCACCAGTCACTGAAAGTAAGCACGCAGGTACAGCAGGCAGTGAAGAAAGCAAATGTTGGCCTTCATACCGAGAGGATTTGAGTATAGGAGCAAGGAGGTCCTACTACAGTTGTACAGGGCCCTGGTGAGACCACACCTCTAACTTCCTATGCAGAGTTATACACAGTGTGGATGGAGACTGAAATGACTGAGGCCTTATAATTTTCTATTGATCTTTCTCTATATGTATAATATTGTGCAGTCTTTGATATAACAATCTGTGTAATGCAAAATTAATATATAACTTCTTTCCTCACTCCTGCAGAGAACACTAAGCAAATATTTCAACCCGTGTTATGCTACTGCCCAATTGAAACCAACCTTTATCAGCAAGGTAAGATTTATTTTCCTATTAATTGATACCCTTCGCAACAGACCACCGAGCTGATTGCGAGGATTTGTTTTGTGTATGCGTGTGAACCAGGACCATTCACTATTTAGATTTGCAAGAATAATCCCAGGGATGACTGGGTTAACGTATGGTGAGCGTGTTCCCGCTGGAGTTTAGAAGAATGAGATTGGATCAAAATGGCTGTGGAGACCAAGTCTTTGGGTATTTTTAAAGTGGAGATTAATAGGTTCTTGACCAGTTTGGGTGTCAAAGGTAATGGGAGCAGGCAGGAGAATCGGGTTGAGAGGGAAAGATAGATCAGCCATGATTGAATGGCGGAGCAGACTCGATGGGCCAAATGGCCTAATTCTGTTCCTATGTTTTATGAACATGACCTATTTCACAATATTACTTCTCAGATATGGAAACAGCAAACACACATCTCTTACATTATGTCCCTCTATTAACTCAATATGTGATTCAATATGTAAGATATTGATTCAATATGTAATTCAATATGTAAGATATTGATTCAATATGTAATTCAATATGTAAGATATTAATTTAAATAATAAAAAAAATCACATGTTAGCATGTTATTATTCAATGTGACAATCAGCAGCTGCAGAATTGCAACTAAGTCTGGTTCTATATCTGGCTTTTATTAAATAATTTCATAATTTCCAATGCTGATCAATAAGGTTTTTAATTGGGGTAGTATTTCAAAGTCATACAGCACACAAACAGGTCCTTTGGCCGACCAGCTTTTATAAGTGAGTCCCATTTGCCAGCATTTATCTCTCTAAACCTTTTCTATCTATGCACTATCCTATCTAAATGTCTTTCCTATGTCACCATTGCACCCATCTCTACAACTTAATCTTGTATGAACCACCCTCCTTGTGAAGAATTACTCTCAGGACTTGTTTAAACCTTTCATCTCCAGCCTAAGCCCTCTCATTATGGACTCCAGGGAAAGAGATGTCCATTCACCTTATTTATGCCTCTGATGGTTTTGTATTCATCTATAAGATCACCCCTCAGCCTCCTGTGCTCCAGGAGTGTCTTAAAATAGTCCCAGACTCTCCTCCTAGCTCGTGCTCGCATTTCTAGTAACATCACGGTGCACCTTTGCCGCACCCAATCCAGCTCAATAATATCCTTCCTAAAGCAGGGTGACCAAAACTACAACACGATCCTTCAAACGTGCTCACAGCAATGTCTTGTACAACTATCGTAGAGCCTAGTATTCTAAAGCTGAAAAGAGAGCACCACACAGTTACTACATTATATCTGAAATATAACAGTTTTAATGTGCAAACATTTTTACTTTGTGTTGCAGGTTAACACGGCAGTTCAACTTGTACTCGTGGCTGCATCACTGGCAGCTCCAGTTTTCCAGTTTGTGGACAGTGTGTTCCTTCATACTTTATGGTGAGATTGGCAGGAAACATTCTTCTATCTTCTGAAAAACAAAGCAAAATAAGGCAGCTTGTTTTTACATTGCTCTTTAGAAACCACTGAAATGTCTCACAGCAATGTATAAAAGAGACGCGTTGATGCCATGCAAAAATTGGGGCAAGATTGAGGGTGTGACTGCGAATGCGGACAAGTGGTAAAGATGGACTCAAAGTGCTGGAGTAACTCAGCGGGTCAGGCAGCATCTCTGGAGAAAAGGGATGGGTAACAATTTGGTCAAGACCCTTCTTCAGATACTACTATAGACAATAGGTGCAGGAGTAGGCCATTCGGCCCTTCGAGCCAGCACGGCCATTCAATGTGATCATGGCTGATCATCGCTAATCAGTACCCCGTTCCTGCCTTCTCCCCATAATCCCCTGACTCCACTATCTTTAAGAGCCCTCTCTCTTGAAAGCATCCAGAGAACCGGCCTCCACCACCCTCGGAGGCAGAAAATTCCACAGACTCACAACTCTTTGTGTGAAAAAGTGTTTCCTCATCTCCGTACTAAATGGCTTACCCTTTATTCTTAAACTGTGGCCCCTGGTTCTGGACTCCCCCACCGTAATGTTACCTGAAGTAGTGAATTGTGAGCAGGTTTTTGGAGGTGCTGAGAGATGCAAGCTGCTGGAAAGGCTTAAAATGAGAATTACAGATTGGATTGTGTGAATTCCAGATTGGATCACAGCTTAAATTCTGCAGATGTGAACAGATGCTCATATAACATATGATGAGTGTTTGACTGCACTGGGCCTGTACTCACTGGAGTTTTGTAGGACCTCATTGAAACTTACCAAATAGTGAAATGCCTGCATAGAGTGGATGTGGAGAGGATGTTTCCACTAGTGGAAGAGTCTAGGACCAAGGGCCATCGGCTCCAAATAAAAAGACGTACCTTTAGGAAGGAGATGAGGAATGTCTGTAGTCAGAGGGTGGTGAATCTGTGGGATTCTTTGCCACAGAAGGCTGTGGAGGCCAAGTCAGTGGATATTTTTAAGGTGAAGATAGATAGATTCTTGATTAGTACAGGCGTCAGAGGTTATTAGGGAGAAGGCAGGAGAATGTGGCCAGGAGGGAGAGATAGATCAGCCATGATTGAATGGCGGAGTAGACTTGATGGGCCGAATGGCCTAATTCTACACCTATTCCTTTTGTTCTTAACATTTAAAAGACATTTGAACAAGTACATGGACAGGAATGGTTTGGAGGCAGAAGCGAAGAATTGCTGATGCTGGTTCATAACAAAGATAGATGCAAAGTGCTGGAGTAGCTCAGCCTGACTCGCTGAGAGACTCCAGCATATTGTGTCTATCCAAGCTTTAGAGTGACGCGGGCCAAACGCAGGTAGGTGGGACTGGCGTAAATGGGGCACCTCAGTAGGCATGGACAAGTTGGGCCGAAGGGCCAGTTTCCATGCAATTTGACTATGACACTGAGTGAGTTTTAAAAAGCCTTTGGTCGGACAGACTGCTGGTATCCAAGTATTTGAGCCTCAATTAAAATTAGATTAAAACATCGTAAGTGAAGAAAAGTGTCTTAAAAGAGGGAAAGTATCTAAAAGAGAACAAGCATTTAAGGCTCGGTGTCTGGAGGTGAGCAGAAACTGCGAGTGTTTGCCAAGGCTTGTGATTGAGGCAGTGCAGCGTAGGTTCACGAGATTGATCCCTGGGATGGCGGGACTGTCATATGAGGAAAGATTGAAAAGACTAGGCTTGTATTCACTGGAGTTTAGAAGGATGAGGGGGTATCTTATAGAAACATATAAAATTATAAAAGGACTGGACAAGCTAGATGCAGGAAAATTTTTCCCAATGTTGGACAAGTCCAGAACCAGGGGCCACAGTCTTAGAATAAAGCGGAGGTCATTTAAGACTAAGGTGAGAAAAAATGTTTTCACCCAGAGAGTTGTGAATTTGTGGAATTCGCTGCCACAGAGGGCAGTGGAGGCCAAGTCACTGGATGGATTTAAGAGAGAGTTAGATAGAGCTCTAAAGGCTAGTGGAATCAAGGGATATGGGGAGAAGCTAGGCACGGGTTATTGATAGGGGACGATCAGCCATGATCACAATGCATGGCGGTGCTGGCTCTAAGGGCCGAATGGCCTCCTCCTGCACCTATTTTCTATGTTTCTAAGTCATGAAGTGAAGCTAACTCCAGCTGGAATGAGGCCAGATATGGATAGTGGAGGGGGAAGATGGATAGGAACCTTGCTTGCAGTTTATTGATGTAGTGCCTTCATCTAATTACTGGGAAGTATTATATTTTGAAAAGTGTTGTTTTGTTGCGTGGGAACATAATATGTGTTTTAAATGAAGCGCTCACCTCATTTGGCCCATGTTCTCCCCAAATGAAAACATAGATAATTAAATATGTTTGTGGATTTAGCTGTGCATTATAATGCTAGCTGATGTGTACAGGACACATTTTGCATGTAGTTCAGATGGTTACACATGGTCTGTTTATACTGCAGGTAACAGCTGCTTACACAGCCAACATTCAGATTATTCTGTGATATGAAATATAGTTTGTTTAAAGAAATGAGGTTCTGACTTTCATATTAATCGTTATGAAAAGCATGCCTATTCAAAATGTCAGTCTTACAGCGTGGAAACAGGCCCTTCGGCCCAACTTGCCCACACCGGCCAACATGTCCCATCTACACTAGTCCCACCTGCCTGCATTTCGCCCAATTCCCTCTAAACTTGTCGTATCCATGTACCTGTCTAAATGTTTCTTAAACGTTGCGATAGTCACAGCCTCAACTACCTCTTCTGGCAGCTTGTTCCATACACCTACCACCCTTTGCACAGAAAATTACCCCTCAGGTTCCTATTAAATCTTTCCCCCCCCCCCTCACCCTAAACCTGTGTCCTCTGGTTCTCTATTCCCCCCACTCTGGGCAAGAGACTGTGCGCGTCAACGTGATCTATTCCTCATGTGATTTTGTATACCATTCCCCTCATGATCATGTTCACAATGCTTACGATTCAACTTTAAAATTTGCTCCATAGTCCAATAATCTTATTATTCCCACACTCCAAAGGCGTACAGGTTTGTAGGTTAATTGGCTTTCTAAAAAATGTAAATTGTCCCTAGTATGTGTAGGATAGTTAGTGTGCGGTGATCGCTGGTCGGCTCGGACTCGGTGGGCCTAAGGACCTGTTTCCGTGCTGTATCTCTAAACTAAACTAAACCTTACTGAAGCAGTAAGATCAGAATAAGTGAGGGCTCTGGATATTGTCTTCCTGTAGCCTCCAAATCTGTACAAGCACTCAGCATTGTGGCAGTGAATACTGTTCTGGTTAGCTTATCAAGAGAAGTGTGATGTCTGGAGAATGTCAGTGAACATTAGTTTTTGTAATCTGTCCAGCCTTTCAAATCTTTTCCAGGTCTGCATACATCTTAAGTCTCATTTACCACAAGATTGTCAAACCCAGCATCTTAAATCAGAAACACTTCAGTCCAATTTTCCATTATCACGTTTTCAAGGGACTCGTATTGAAACCTGTAGTTAACAGAGCACCGACCATAAAATATTTAAAATACCAACCAGAGTTTACTAGTTGAGACCCTTCTTCAGACTGAAAGTCAGGGGGAGAGAGAGGCCCTGACTCTCAGTCTGAATACGTGTCTCGACCCGAAACGTCACCCATTCCTTGTCTCCAGAGATGTTGCCTGTCCCGCTGAGTTACTCTAGCATTTTGTGTCTACCTTCGGTTTAAACCAGCATCCGCAGTTCCTTCCTGCGCAACCAGAGTTCACTGCTTGTTTACGAGGTGCTGAAATCTGAGACATCAACTATATTTCTCTATCCTTGAACCCGTTCATAAAATGGTCAAACACTCATGAAATTTTAAGATTAAGGAAAGTGTTTGTTCAATCCGGACAAATTCTCATTGAATGACGTTGTACCTCTTTTAAATCCGTCAACAAATATAATGCTGTCATTGAACCAGTTAATAAAAATTTAGCTCATCTTTAGTCACTTTTAAATGTTGGACGTAGGCCTTGATCATTCAGAGTCAATCTCTCTGGTTTCTGTTCCTGGTATATTTTCTATCATGGAATGTGAGTGCTGATATACTGCTGTCTTTTACCCCGCAGTTGATAAGAATGGGCGACTCTGGTTGGTATTTTAAATTAGTAATATCAACATAATGGTATAACCAGTGGTTCGCAGCCAATTTGCTCTATTCAATTTGTTCGTGATAAGACTACGCGGTCTGCTTCAGCTCTACCCTTCAGTCTCACTTTCAGATCTGCTTTACCATTCCTTCATCCTCTGTCCCCTCACCTCATCTCCCTTCCAGGCCCGCTTGTACTCCATCTCCTGGTCAACGAGTTCCCTGTGCCCTCACTCTTGTCCCTTTCAGGTCTGCCTCAGCCCTTCTCCTCCCTCCTACCTTCACCCTCTGTGATCTGCTTAAGCACAACCATCTCCCTTTCAGGTCCGCTTGTGCTTTTTATCCACATTCACAAGTTGTAGGAGTGGAATTAGGCCATTCGGCCCATTGAGTCCACTCCGCCATTCAATCATGGCTGATCTCTGCCTCTTAATCTCATTTTCCTGCCTTCTTCTCATAACCCTTGACACCCGTTCTAATCAAGAATTTGTCTATCTCTGCCTTAAAAATATCCAATGACATCCTCACAGCCCTCTGTGGCAATGAGTTCCACAGATTAACTATCTTCTGACTAAAGAAGTTCTTCCTCACCCCCTTTCTAAAAGAGCGCACTTTAATTCTGAGGCTATGACCTCTGGTCCTAGACACTCCCACCACTCTATCTATGCCTTTCATTATTCTGTAAGTTTCAATGAGGTCCCCCCTCAACCGTCTAAACTCCAGCGAGTAGAGGCCCAGTGCTGTCAAACGCTCATCATATGCTAACCCACTCATTCCTGAAATGATCCTGGAATTATCATTTATGTTGATATTGCTAATTGAACCCCCGCCCCCACCTCCATTATTATTGTTGCCCTAGTGTTTTTTCCACTTTGCAGAAATATCCTGATACGATTGGCTGCTTGTGAGTTTCTTTAACAGGCATTGCCATCGTTCCACTAAATCTAAAGATTTAAAATATTTAAGATGGCCAGATCTGGTCCTTGTGAAGAAATGATTTATTTGTATATCATACTTTCACATATAACATTGCCTAACAAAATAATGGAGACCTTTCTAACCCGGGCCTGCCCCACTGTCAGTGAGGCCACATGCAAGCAACAGCACTTCAACAGCACTTCATATTTTGCATGGGCAGCTTACAACCCAGCGGTATGAATGCTAATTTCTCTAATTTCAAGTAACCCCTCCATTCCCTCTCTCCCCACCTCCATCCTAGTTGTCCTACTAGTTCCACTGTTCGCATTCCCGTATCTCTTCATTATCACCTCTTCCCAGCCAACAATGGGCCATTATGGGCTCCACTCTTCCTTGGTCATCTGTTGCCGGCCCTGATGTGTTCTGGCCTTTTCCTACTTCCAGTTACTCCCCCTCCCCCCCCCCCCCCCCCCCCCTCCTCTACTTTCAATTTGAAGAATGGTTCTGACCCGAAACGTCACTCATCCTTTTTGTCCAGAGAAACAAACAATGTGTCTAACCAATATTGAATTCTGATCTAGCAACACTAACGTTTTGAAATTCTTACCCAGCTTGTAATAACCTCTCTGCACAATGTCAACCAACCCCACAAATGACCAATTCTGACCTCCTTTAAAATACCAATGTCAAGACCTTCAAATTTGAAATTCCCCCCCTAACTCTCTGTGCCTCCCCATTATCCAACACATCTGCAGTTCTTTCTTAAATATTTTGTCTACTCCACTGTGCCAAAGATGCTGCCTCACCCGCTGGGTTTCTCCAGCATTTTTGTCATCCCACATTTGAATGTCCTTCACCCTCTTAGATTTAGGTTTATTAAGGTAACTAAGGTTCAGTGAAAAGCATTGTTTTGCGTGCTATCCAATCAGATCAGATAATCACATGAAAACAATCAAGTTAAACTCAAGTACACTAGGGTACTATAGTATAAGAAGAAACTGCAGATGCTGCTTTAAAGTGGAGATAGACACAAAATGCTGAAGTAACTCAGTGGGACAGGCAGCATCTCTGGAGAGACGTTTCGGGTCGAGACCCTTCTTCAGACGTTTCTTGTGCGACGAAGGGTCGAGACCGGAAACGTCACCCATTCCTTCTCTCCAGAGATGTTGCCTGTCCCACAGGGTGGGAAAGAGTGAAAGGGAAGATACAGAGTGCAGAATATAGTTCTCAGCATTGTAGTGCATCAGTTCCATAGACAAAGTCCTTTAGGATAAAAGACGCTGCAGTAACTCAGCGGGTCATTCAGCATATCTAGAAAACCTGGGGAGGTCATGTTTCGGGTCAAGACCCTTCTTCACACACGAAACGTTACCTATCCATGTTCTCCATGAATGCTGCCTAATTTGCTGAGTTACTCCAGCACTTTGTGTCCTTTTGTGTATTAACCAGCATCTGCAGTTCCTTGTTTCTACAAGCCCTTTAAGATGTTCTTTACAACCTACCTTATTTGCCCACCTCTTTATTTCCTGTTGTCATTTCTTTGAGCATTGAATTCACTAATTTCATGTACCCTCATCTCACTCTCCTCCACCCTTGTTGTTTTACGAAGTCCACAGTTCTCCACATTGTATCCCTCTTGAGATCACACCTTCCCCAGCCAACAATGGGCCTACCAGGCAGTGCCCCATCTGAGGTCATTTGTGGTCGGCCCGAATTTGTCCTGGTCTTTTCTCGTCTCCACATCTTTGCCCCACCCCCACCTCACCCCCTACTTTCAGTCTGATGAAGGGTCCCGACCTGAAACGTCACCCATCCTTTTTCTCAAGAGATGTTCATGACCCACTGATTTACACCAGCTCTTAGTGTCTTATAATTTCTTTTGACTTGATATACTAGTGTTTTTTATTCTTGAAAACACGAGTAAAATGCTTGGGACATTTTATTTTGTAAATCATGTTATATAAATGCAAGCTGTGCAGCAAAGCAGACCAGTTCTTTAGTTGGAGAGTGATGAATCTGTGGAATTCTTTGCCACAGAAGGCTGTGGAGGCCAAGACGGTGGATATTTTTAAGGCAGAGATAGATAGATTTTTGATTAGTATGGGTGATAGAGGTTGAGGGGAGAAGGCAGGAGAATAGGGTTAGGAGGGAGAGATGGATCAGCCATGATTGAATGGCGGAGTAGATTTGATGGGCCGAATGGCCTAATTCTACTCCTATCACTTATGACCTTATGAGCTTGTTTTGAGCTTCATTCTTAAACTGCAGTAATTGTAGATGGGAATGTGATGCTGATTCTCAGAGTCCTCTCGTTTCAGGTATGTCACAGCCCTGACCACAGTGGCATCAGCATACAGCTACTACCTCCACGGCAAAAATACTGTGCAAGTCCTGAACCGGGCAAAGTAAATCAATCTGCATCGCTGACAATGGCGTCTGGAATCCGTCTGAGCAAAGCAGGAAATGGATCTTGATTTTTATGCAGAAAAGACATTGATTAAAATAATGTAGATATATATGGAATATTTTTCCTACAAAAGATACAAATTTAATAATAAAAGTTTAAAAATCTGCACTTCCGTGGTTTTGCTATTTTAGTTGTGCTTCAGTCACTAAAGTAAATTAAGCATACACCAAGATTATTTTAGAGATACAACATGGAAACGGGCCCTTCGGCCCACCGAGTCCGTGCCGGCCATCGATCGCCCGTTCTCACACTAATGCTATGTTATCCCACTTATTCATCCTCTTCCCTACACACTAGGAGCAGTTTACAGAGGACAATTAATCCACGCACCCACACGTCTGGGATGTGGGTGGATACCGTGCGGTCCCAGGGAGAACGTGCAAACTCCACACAGACAGCACCCGAGGTTAGGATCGAACCTGGGTCCCTGGCGCTGTGACGCAGCAGTTCTCCAGCTGTGCCACTGTGTGCCACCCATGTAGTAATAATTTTTTGTGTCATGGGGTTAAAGGGGAAAAATAGATCAGCCATGATCAAATGGCTCGATGGGCCAAATGGCCAAATTCTGCTCCTATGTCTTCTGGTCGGATGCCCACAACTAATCTGTGTCCGCTACTAATCTTTCTTGTATTCCACCTCACACCTAATGATTATATTTTCTCCTCTGTACTCTCCTGTCTTTTTGATACTTTCAGGCACAAGTGATAGCCTTCTTAGATCTTACTGTGTGGGACACGCAGAGGTTGTTTATTCGGCCTTTGCTTTTAAGACGGGAGGCAAGAGCTGCAATCTCCAGTCTCTGTGTTTCTCCATGTCATTTTAAGGGACATGAAGTTTTCAAACAAGCAAGCATGAACTTGAGCCATAAAACGTAAGCTTTGACATTGTATCTGAACTGACCTCCATTGGGAACACTTGAGGAAGTCACGCCTCTGGTGAAGACGAAATGTGTAGGAAGGAACTGCAGATGCTGGTTTACACCGAAGATAGACACAAAATGCTGGAGTAACTCAGCGGGACAGGCAGCATCTCTGGAGAGAAGGTACACCGAAGATGGACACAAAATTCTTAATTAGTACGGGTGTCAGCGGTTATGGAGAGAAGGCAGGAGAATGGGGTTAGGAGGGAGAGATACATCAGCCATGATTGAATAGCAGCGTAGACTTGATGGGCTGAATGGCCTAATCCTATCAGTTATGAATATATGAAAATGCTCTCGTAATTCAGCGGGTCAAGTAGCATAAAGAAGGGTCTTGACCAAAAACATTTCCCTTTCCTTCTCTCCAGAGATGCTGCTGGTCCCGCTGAGTTACTCCAGCATTTTGTGTCTACCTCTGGCGAAGACCTTTAGGCCTGCTTTCCCTCGGTCATCTTTTATAGTAGCATTTAGCGTATCCTTTCTTACCACCTTTTGATGTCGATCTTCATAGTCTTTCCTCTCCGAGAATTACAGTAGATTCAGCTCTGTAGGACTTTGGTTAAGTTGGATTTGGAGTATTGCATACAGTTTTGGTCACTCGAGTACAGGACGGATGAGGAGTCTTTGGAGAGGGTATGAGAAGGTTTACCAGAATGTTGCCTGGATTAGAGTTTCAGCTAGGAGAGGTTGGATAAACTTTGGAAATAAAATAGACTGCAGCTGCTGGTTTATACCAAAGATAGATTCAGTGGCACAATGGTATAGCTGCTGCTTTGCAGCGCCAGAGACCCTGGCTCGATCAAGATTACATATACCACTGTATGGAGTTTGCACGTTCTCCCTGTGACCGCGTGGGTTTTCACCGGCTGCTCCGGGTTTCCTCCAACACTCCAAAGATGTACAGGTTTCTAGCTTAATTGTGTTTGGAAAAGGTTGTAAATTGTCCCTAGTTTGTAGGAAAGCTAGTGTATGGGGATCGCTGGTCAGCGCGGACTCGGTGGGCCGAAGGGCCTCTTACTTCGCTGTATCTCTAACCTAAACTAAAGATAGACACAAAATGCTTGAGTAACTCAGCGGGGCAAGCAGCAGCATCCCTTGAGAAAATGGATAGGTGACGTTTCGGTTCAGACTGATTGTATTGGGTGGAAGGTTCCCCGACCCAAAACATCACCCAGCCATTTTCTCCAGAGATGCTGCCCGACCTGTTGAGTAAAGGGCCTGTCCCACTTGGGCGTCATTTGCGCGTCATCATTAATGCGTCACGACGCACGCGTTGTGCCGCGCACGTGATCAGATTCAGATTCAGATTCAGATTCAACTTTAATTGTCATTGTCAGTGTACAGTACAGAGACAACAAAATGCATTTAGCATCTCCCTGGAAGAGCGACAGCATATGATTTGAATAAATATTTACATTAGCATATATACAGACATAGTGTTTTTCCTGTGGGAGGAGTGTCCGGGGGGGGGGGGGGGGGGGGGGGTGATTGGCAGTCACCGAGGTACGTTGTTGAGTAGAGTGACAGCCGCCGGGAAGAAGCTGTTCCTGGACCTGCTGGTCCGGCAACGGAGAGACCTGTAGCGCCTCCCGGATGGTAGGAGGGTAAACAGTCCTTGGTTGGGGTGAGAGCAGTCCTTGGCGATGCTGAGCGCCCTCCGCAGACAACGCTTGCTTTGGACAGACTCAATGGAGGGGAGCGAGGAACCGGTGATGCGTTGGGCAATTTTCACCACCCTCTGCAATGCCTTCCGGTCGGAGACAGAGCAGTTGCCATACCATACTGTGATACAGTTGGTAAGGATGCTCTCGATGGTGCAGCAGTAGAAGTTCACCAGGATCTGAGGAGACAGATGGACCTTCTTCAGTCTCCTCAGGAAGAAGAGACGCTGGTGAGCCTTCTTGATCAGAGTTGAGGTATTGTGGGTCCAAGAGAGGTCATCGGAGATGTTAACACCCAGGAACCTGAAGCTGGAAACACGTTCCACCTCCGTCCCGTTAATGTGGATGGGGGTGTGCGTGCCGCCCCTGGACTTCCTGAAGTCTACAATGAGCTCCTTGGTCTTCTTGGAGTTAAGGGCCAGGTTGTTGTCAGCGCACCATGCTGCTAAGTGCTGGACCTCCTCCCTGTAGGCCTCCCTGCGCGCATGGTGTGCATTACGCATGCGTGGTGACGTAGGCAGTCACGTGCGGTCGCGCCAGGATTTTGGTATGTACAAAATCTTCGCGTGCCATCTGCATGACGCGCAAATGACGCCTAAGTGGGACAGGCCCTTTATTCTAGAGTTTTATGTCTATCTTTGGTATAAACCAGCATCTGCCGTTCCTCTTTACAACATCCATTGTGCTGTTCATTTCACCTGTCACACCTTTATTTGCCTTCACGCCTCTCTGACCTTTCGCGGTCCCAAAGGTAAAATTGGATTTACTTTTTCCACCACTGGTCTGGTGTTAAAATAAATTCTCACTATTTATTTCCATCTTGTAGCCAAAGAGAAACTTTCCACCCCAGTCTATTTTCACTCAGCTTTGTCCGGGACATGACTGGGTAACGTAACCTTCAAGTATAAACAATTAGTGCTTTACATCTAGGTTACGGAACGCTCCATCAAAGATTAGCTCGCAGTCTATTAATGGACCTATTCATGTATGAAAATGGTGTAAATCCGTCTCTGCACACAATACTTGCACAGCTAATGCTGATGCCAGGAATGATTGTTTTTTTCTCTTCACAGGAAGCCGGTGTTATAACCAGAAAATCCTCATCAAGGCTCCCCATCCTGTTTAAAAACTTTAACACATTTCTGAATTTTTCAACGTTAAGTATAAATTTGTTATGTGTTGAATGTTCTTTTAAAAATAACCAACCAAACTGAAATGATCCTGATACAGGAAGGATGAGGCAGGCTGGCATCATTCCAATGGCCTGCAGTTTGGTCCAGACCACAAGATCTTGTCCACAGTATAGTCAGTGTCTGTTCCACTTTCCTCTTGACATGCTATTTTAAAATTTGCAAAAGGCTGGCTTCTGTTCCCTGACCGCTGACAAAGTGTGATCCCCGCTGCTCTTTAATATTTGCTCAAAGCATTCAGCGCCAGGTGTGTTCTGTCTTCTCATCCTTATTTGCTTCCCAGGAAGTAACGGTGCAGGAAGTAATAGAATGAGTTTGGATGAACAAGCAATCTGGAACGCAAGGGAGCATGTAAAACCAAAGAGGAGGAAAGAGGCGAGTGAGCGAGAGAGATCACAGTGAGAGAGAGTGAGAAAGAAAGAAAGAAAGAAAGGTCAGGGTGACGAGTTTAGACTATGAGAGCTGTCTGTACGGACTTGGTACGATCTCATCTGTTGCCGGTCCTTATGTGTTCTGTGGTTTTCCTATCTCCAGTTACCCCATCCCCTCCTTTACTTTCAAACTAAACAAAACTTTAGACTTCAGAGATACAGCACGGAAACAGGCCCTTTGGTCCACCGAGTCTGCGCCGACCAATGATCATCCTAGCACTATCCTACACACTAGGGACAATTGACTATTTTTTTTACTGAGCCAATTAACCTACAAACTGCATGTCTTTGGAATGTTGGAGGAAACTGGAGCACCTGGAGAAAACCCAGGAGGGCACAGGGATAACGTGCAAACTCCGTACACGGAGCGCCCGTAGTCAGGATCAAACCCAGGTCTCTGGTGCTGTAAGGCAGCGACTCTCGCTGCGCCACCGTGCCACACCAGGCAGCGATGGTTGACAGTGCAAGGAAATTATAAGGTGGTGAGAGCCATCAGTTGTGTAGACCTGAAACGTCACGTATCCATTTCCCCTAGAAATGCTGCCTGACCCATTGAGTTCCTTGAGCATTTTGTGTTTTGCCATCCGCTCTATGCAATTTTATCTTTTACTGTTGTTTGCACAAAGCCAGGAAGACTCTGCTGTTGAACTGGTATGATTCGTGCAACATTCTTAAAGCGAGATGTGCAGGACATGTTTATTTGCATATTGTTGGTGCCTGGAACATGCTCCATTGGTGATGGTGGAAGCAGATACTACAGAGGCATTTAAGAGACTTTTACACACGCGCACGGTATGAATCATGTGCAGGCAGAGATTAACCATCCTAGATAGATACAAAATGCCGCAGTAACTCAGCGAGACTCTCTGGAGAAAAGGAATAGGTGACGTTTCGGGTCGAGACCCTTCTGCAGACCCGACCCGAAACATCACATGGTGCTTTTTTCCAGAGATGCTGCTTGACCCACTGAGTTACTCCAGCGTTATGTGTCTACCTTCGGTGCAAACCAGCATCTGTAGTTCCTTCCTTCACAATGTCACATCATGTTTGCCACAAACATAGTGGGCCGAAGGGCCTTTTCCTGTGTTGTACTGGTCTCTACCAAAGATAGACACAAAGTGTTTAAGAAGGAACTGCAGATGCTGGAAAATCCCAGGTACACAAAAATGCTGGAGAAACTCAGCGGGTGCAGCAGCATCTATGGAGCGAAGGAAATAGGCAACGTTTCGGGCCGAAACCCTTCTTCAGACACAAAGTGCCAGTGTAACTCAGCAGGTCAGGCAGCATCTTTTGAGAAAGATGTCTAGGTGATGTTTCGGTTTGGGACCCTCCTTCAGACTGTACTGGCCAATGTTCAGTGAGCACAGAAGCAAGCTTCAGAAAGATAACAGGCTATTTCACCAGTGGCCATCCTATCCTAATGCCAAATAATGTTTTGTTTTATTTGAGGATGTTAATCGTTGCCAAGGTAGCTCACAGTGATTTCTGTACCACCATTTATTTATTACCTTTCCATCATCTGTCCATTCAATGTGTACATTGAGGTTAACATGCAAGGATTAAATAGTGACTGTTTTCACACTCACAAGAGTGAATTCATTGCCACAGACAGCTGTGGAGGCCGTCAATGGATATTTGTAAGGCAGAGATAGATAGATTCTTGATTAGTACAAGTGTCAGGGGTTATGGGGAGAAGGCAGGAGAATGGGGTTAGGAGGGAGAGATAAATCAGCCATGATAATGGCAGACTAGACGATGGGCCGAATGGCCTAATGCTGCTCCTATCACTTATGAACTTATGAATACAAGTGCTGCAAAGAGCACACATTCTGTGATAATCGTTTCAAAGGTTACAATATACGTGGAGAACTAAGCAATTCTTACAGGTAACTTTTGTAAAGATAGGTAGTAGCTATTTATCAATTGATTTTATTTGGACTCCGCCCTTTCCCTGAACTGTTCTTGAGGTTGTGCTGCAGTTCGGAGGGTCTTTAACATTAATCCTGACCCCCAGTGAGTTTGTGAAACAGTTCTTCATCCAGCGTTTCATTTTGATCCTTGGAGCGCGTTGACAGAAAGATATATCCTCCAATATATTCGTGGACGGTTTTGCAGTCTGCATTCAGACACGTGAGTGCTATGGCTGTACTCTGATCAAACTCGATCTCAACCTGAAATTAAGAGGCAACAACTTAATATTTGGGACCATATTAGTTCAGTTGACAACAAGCATACATCCGTTATGCAGCAGTTTGCCCCTAGATGGCACTGTCTTCCCTAGAATAAATCTATTGGTGGTGGCATGAGTTTAGTTTAGTGTAGAGATACAGCACGAAAACAGGCCCTTCGGCCCACTGAGTCCGTGCCAGTTTGTGTTGCTGCCTCACAGCTTTAAGGACCCAGGTTCAATCCCAACCTCGGATTGTGTCAACACGGAGCTGCTACGTTCTTGTGAAAAAACTTTTATTCCCCAGGTACTCTGGTTGTCCCTCTAAATTTCACTGGTAATTTCATTGTCTAACATTAGTTACCTCATAGTAAATGTACCACTCCATCTTCTCCCCCCCCTCCCATCGGGCAGAGAAGTGTGAAAACACACTCCTCCAAATTCAGGGACAGCTTCTTCCCAGCTGTTATCAAGGCAACTGAACCATCCTATCACCAACTAGAGAGTGGTCCTGAGCTATCATCTACCTCATTGAAGAACCTCGGACTATCTTTCACGGGACTTTATCTTGCACTAAACGTCATTTCCTTTATCCTGTATCTGTACACTGTCGATCGATAGTAATCATGTATAGTCTTTCCGCTGACTGACTAGCAGGCAACAAAAATCTTTTCACTGTATCTTGGTGCTCGTGACAATAAACAAAAACAAAACGAAATGCTTGCATAACACAGCAAAAAAAAGGGAGAGGGTGCGGTGTTGGTGAAAGAAAGTTGTAGGGGTACAGAGGAGTGAAAAAGGGGTTGAAAAATGGTCTCCTATGTCCGACTAATCTCTTGCTGTCCTTCCCAGAAAATATCACCCAGAGATGAAGATTATGACAGGGTTGGAGCATTTGATTTTTCGAGATTCAATTAGACAATAGACAACAGGTGCAGGTGTAGGCCATTCGGCCCTTCGAGCCAGCACCGCCATTCAATGTGAGCATGGCTGATCATCCATTATAGTCTTCTTGCCTTTGCAGTGCTTTCTTCTATTTCTAAAGAAAAATTTCCGTGGTTTTTGTTAAGGGGCTGTCCCACTGTACGAGCTAATTCACGAGCTCTCCCGAGTTTAAAAAATAAAATCAAACTCGTGGTAAGCTCATAGAATGTACGTTGCGGGTACCTCGGAGCTCGGGACGCCTTTTAGCGGCTCGCAACGCTAACGGCAGGAACTCGGGAAACATGGTAAGCTCGTGAAGACTCTTCAACATGTTGAAAAATGTCCACGAGAGCCCCGCGTACATACGAGCGGCTATTACCGTAATTCTCCGAGTTCGAATAGGGGGAAACTCGGGAGAATTCTTGAATTAGCTCGTACAGTGGGACAGCCCCATAACAAGTCTAATGTACCAACAGATAGAATTTGATATCTCATAATTATTCACGTTTATAAAGCTACACAATTATCTGTTAGGCTTATCTGCTAGGAAGCGCGGTGGAGCAACAGTAGAGTTGCGTCCTTACAGCGCCATTACTAATTTTTCTCATGACAAAAATCTGGTAGCAAGTTTCTTAGTAGGAGCAGTGGAGTCAATCAGCTTGGAAACAGGCCCTTTGGCCCAACTTGCCCACACTGACCAAAATGCCCCATCTACACCAGTTCCACCTGTCTGGGTTTGGCCCATATCCCTCCAAACCTTTCCGATTGGGATTTAATATTTTAAATTGAGCCTTTTTTGAAACTCCAGAGTCAAAAGTGATTTATTGTCATATGTCCCAGATGGAACAATGAGAGCATGCTGACCGGTTGCATCGTGGCTTGGTTCGGCAACTTGAGCGCCCTGGAGAGGAAGAGACTATAAAAAGTAGTAAACACTGCCCAGTCCATCATTGGCTCTGACCTTGCTTCCATCGAGGGGATTTATCGAAGTCGCTGCCTCAAAAAGGCTGGCAGTATCATCAAAGACCCACGCCATCCTGGCCACACACTCATCTCCCTGCTACCTTCAGGTAGAAGGTACAGGAGCCTGAAGACTGCAATTTAAGAGGGAGTTATATTTAAGAGGGAGTTAGATGTGGCCCTTGTGGCTAAAGGGATCAGGGGGTATGGAGAGAAGGCAGGTACAGGATACTGAGTTGGATGATCAGCCATGATCATATTAAATGGCGGTGCAGGCTCGAAAGGCCGAATGGCCTTATCCTGCACCTATTTTCTATGTTTCTATGTTTCTATGACCAGGTTCAGGAATAGCTACTTCCCCACAGCTATCAGGCTATTAAACCTGGCTCGGACAAAACTCTGAACATTAATAACCCATTATCTGTTATTTGCACTTCATCAGTTTATTTATTTGTGTGTTTTGTAGTCAATGCCTACTATGTTCTGTGTGCTGAAGCAAAGCAAGAATTTCATCGTCCTATCAGGGACACATGACAATAAACTCACTTGAACTTCTTATTTGCAGAAGCACAACAGAATATGCAAACATAGTACACTGCAAACATCATTTTATGTAAACATAAATGTATGTAAGCATAAATGGAGACATGAAAGCGTTAGTTGTAACTCACCTGTCTAATTTCCCAATTGACGTTCCACTGTTTTATGTTGCTATATCTCCAAGTTATGATAGGATCTCCTGTTGCCATATCAATTCTTATTAATCGGTTGTAGGAAATGCCCAGCAAATCATCCTTTTTGGTTCCTCTGAATCTGCAAAAGCAAACAATAATGTTGGCTTCTTCCATAATACCCTTATCTATGGAGTTGCTAAAGGAATAATGGAGTGCACGTATGAGTTACTTGGAGAAATATATCCTTACAAAGTTAAAATCATACTTCTTTCGTATCCACTTTTCCCCCGAATACGCAGAAATAATAAAATGGGCCATTTTCTACATTTCATTTGTTCTGATGCAAAGGAGTCTAAAGACTTTACCAGTATGGTGTGGAATTCGAGTTTGTGCCGACCAGCGATCCCCGCACACTAGCACCAACCTACACACTAACATACTAGGGACAATTTTACAATTTTTACACTAGCCAATTAACCTACAAACCTATATGTCTTTGGAGCGTGGGAGGAAACCGAGGATCTTGGAGAAAACCCACACAGTCACGGGGAGAACGTACAAACTCTGTACAGACAAGCACCCATAGTCAGGATCGAACCCGGGTCTCTGGCGCTGCAAGGCAGCAATTCTACTGCTGAGGCCATATTCCTAATGTTCTTGTGATCTCATGTAACTCACCTGACTATAAAGTATGAAAGTCCAAACTCTGGCAGCGATTGCCACGCCTGGATGAATCTCATCTTGGCTTCTACCAACGTCATCTGTGCCACATTCTGATGCGCTTCCAGGATGCGTGTTGTCAACTGAAAATAAATTGCTTGTTGAATCTTTGGTTTATTCAAAAGTGCAGCCGGCTAGACGATTTGTTCTGTCTAGTAGCTTCATTGCATCGCACCTTGCTTTCAATTTATTCCTCTGCTGAATAAATGGGTTTATGGGTGACAGGGATTATGGGGAGAAGGCAGGAGAATGGGGTTAGGAGGGAGAGATAGATCAGCCATGATTGAATGGCGGAGTAGACTGGATGGGTCGAACAGAGAGTGGTGAACACACAGAGAGTGGTGAATCTCTGGAATTCTCTGCCACAGAAGGTAGTTGAGGCCAGTTCATTGGCTATATTTAAGAGGGAGTTAGATGTGGCCCTTGTGGCTAAAGGGATCAGGGGGTATGGAGAGAAGGCAGGTAGAGGATACTGAGTTGGATGATCAGCCATGATCATATTGAATGGCGGTGCAGGCTCGAAGGGCTGAATGGCCTACTCCTGCACCCATTTTCTATGTTTCTATGAATGACCGAATTCTTCTCCCATCACTTATGAACTTATGAATACAAACATACACTGTTATATTGAACATTTAGAAACATAGAACATAGAAAAATAGATGCAGGAGTAGGCCATTCTGCCCCCTCGAGCCAGCACCGCCATTCAATATGATCATGGCTGATCATCTAAATCAGCATCCCGTTCCTGCTTTTTGCCCATATCCCTTGATTCTTTTAGCCCCAAGAGCTAAATCGAACTTTCTCTTTAACATTGCTGAATGAATTTGTAGGCCAGTTTGACCGAGGTAACAGCTTGGTAAATTGTGTGCACATTCCCACCCCCTGTGTACGGTGCCGCAGATGTCTTGTGGCAAATACAATAGTGGTGGAGTCCTTACAGGAGGTAGGGTGGGAGGAAGTAACAGTCAAGATCGCTGTGGGAAGTATCAGAGATGGACCATGTGAGAATGAGATGACTCTGCAGCATGTTTGCAAGCGAGGTGTTCAGCTCACTGTAGAATGGGAACCATATTTGTACAACGCTATGTATAAAATGTCATCTGATCCCTAATTCTGGTTGGTTCGAAAACACAATGAAGACACAAGAAGCTGCAGATGCTGGTTAACAAAAAAGACACAAAGTGCTAGGTAGCTCGTGTTTAAGAAGGAACTGCAGATGCTGGAAAATCGAAGGTACACAAAAATGCTGGAGAAACTCAGCGGGTCCAGCAGCATCTACGGAGCGAAGGAAATAGGCAATGTTTCGGGCCAAAACCCCCTAGGTAGCTCAGTGGATCAGGTAGCATCTCTGGAGAATATCGATAGGTCTGAAGAAGGTCTCGACCCTATTCCTTGTCTCCAGAGATGCTGCCTGCCCCGCTGAGTTACTGCAGCTTTTTGTGAGCATCTTCGGTGTAAAGCAGCATCTGCAGTTCCTTCCCACACATTTTCAGGTTGTACAGGTCCCAGAGATGCTGACCCACTTGGGTTTGTCCAGCACTTGGTGTCTTTTTTCTGATTTCCAAATAACACTGTGTTACTTAAAATTTCAAAGTAAGATTGCATAAATGAATTACAGTTACGGGAATAAATCTTGACTGTAGCATATCTTTAATCTACTTTCTCACATGCATAATTTAAAAAACGACGTTAGGTAAGGCTCAGGCATCTCACCCGTACTTCTGCAAAATGAGCTTTAACACACGAAACAAAACTCAGGTTAAAAGCTTGAAATAAAATCTGATTTATTTAATGGAAAATTTGATTACGCAAGGACAAATGCTTTACAGAATCAAGTAAAAAGAATGAAATGCATCACCTAGATCTCTTTATGGAAATATTGCACCACAAATTATTTTTATAATGTGATACACATTCTGGTTGTTATGTATTGAAGAAAATAGAGTCATAGAGGTAGTTATGCAGCATGGAAACAGGCCCTTCTACTAACTCGTCCACGCCGACCAAGATGCCCATTAGTCCCATTTGCCTTTCTTCCCAAACATGTACATGTCCAAGTGTCATTTAAATACTGTTAGAATACCGACCTCAACTACTTCCTCAGTTAGCTCATCCCATACTTCCCCCCACCCCCCTCCCCAATCTTTGCCCTCTCCCCAAGCCTTTCCACTCGTCACTTTAATTTCATGTTTCATGTGTCTTGTGTTTTTGTGACTGTTAGTAGATCAATTTCCCTCCTGGGATAAATAAAGTCCTGTCATATCGTTTCGTGTTGTATACCCACCAACCTCTGAGTGAAAAAGCTGACTGTCTTTCAATACCTGTTTGGCTTTGAACTTCTTCAAGAATCGGGGAGAGACGAGAGATTCAGGGTTCATATCCATTTCTGTTGGGCCGTGCATCAGCTGAGGGGCAGAATTGACATCCTTCATCTTCAAGAACGACTGAATGTTATAAATCTCCATGGGGTATGAGCTATCAGCCATGGTCTTGCCCTTGGAAGCCAGCCGGCAGGCAGCCATCCATTTAGCATATTGTATTTCCTGCAGTCAAACACAAAGACTCTATTCAGAAGAATCATTGAGAAGGCAATCATTCACGAAGGTGCAGCAGTAAATTGCTGCCTTAGAGTGTCGGAGACATGGGTTCGATGTTGACTACGGGTGCTGTCTGTATGGAGTTTGTACGTTCTCCCCGTGACCTGCGTGGGTTTTTCTCCGGGAGATAGGGTTTGAGATCTCCAGTTTCCCTCCCACACTCCAAAGACGTACAGGATTGTAGGTTAATTGGTTCGGTATAATTGTAAATTTGTCCCTAGTGTGTGTATGGGATGGCATTATTGTGCGGGGATCGTTGGTTGGCACGGACTCATGGTAGATAAATGGTGCAGAGTAGATTTATGAGGACGTTGCCAGGGCTCGACAGCCTGAGCTATAGAGAGAGGTTGAGCATGCAAGGACTCTATTCCTTGGAGAGCAGCATTGTGAAAACAGGCCCTTCGGCCCACCGCGCCAACCAGCGAACACTAGCACTATCCCACACACAAGGGACAATTTACAATTTGTTTTAACGGAAGCCAACCAACCTACGCACCAGCATGTCTTTTTTTTTTCTTTTATTTTCCAGAAAGGTTTTTTTATTAGATTTTTAAACAAATGTACAATTTACAAGGGAAGGTAGAAAGCTCAAACAATTTAGAAAACACTTAAACAAAATTATCAAATTAAAATATTAACATTTTTATCTATAATATATTCAACCTCCTGCGGTGACCAGCGTTCACAGAAGGCCTCCACAGTCCCCGTGGACACCGCGTGTTCCCTCTCCAGGGACACGCGGGCACGGACGTAACCCCGGAAAAGGGGCAGGCAGCTGACCGTTGTGCGACCATCGACTGCCCGCTGCCTGGACCCGCGAATGGCCATCTTGGCCAGGCCCAGGAGCAGACCGACAGGGAGATCCCCCTCCTCCCTCCCATCCTTCCCCCCTCTGCACCGGGTGCCCATAAATTAATAGTGTTGGACTAAAATGTAGCCAAAACTTGAGGAGCAGCCCTTTCAGATATTCGAACAGTGGCTGCAACCTCTCACACTCTATGTACACATGGAACACGGTCTCTTCCTCACCGCAGAAATGACAAGCAGGGGAAGAGTCCGTGAACCGGCTCAAATACCTATTACAGGCCACGGCTTTGTGCAATACTCTCCACCCCAGGTCCCCGATGTAAAGGGGGAGGGCTCCCTTGTAGATAGAGAGTCTTGGGAGTGTGGGAGGAAACTGGAGCACCCGGGGAAAACTCACTCTGTACAGACAGTACCTGTGGTCGGGATCGAACCTGGGACTCTGGAGCTGTACGGCAGCAACTCTACCGCTGTGCCACCGTGCCGCCCATTTCAAGAACACCGTGGAAAGCATGATGAAAGCAACAAAAGCTTTCCACTGTACCTCGGTACGCGTGACAGTAAACTAAACTAAATGATAGTGTGGACAGTGAGGATGGCTTGGTCCCAAAATATATAACTCTATTGACTATTGGGGAATTCTGCTCAGCCAGGTAGAGATAAGGTTTGAGATCCCAAAGAGTGTTTGCTAGTTCTTGCCATTTCTGATAGTTGGTGGGTGCTGAGAGACTCTCTGCTTCACAAACTGATGTCGATACTTACATTTTGACATTTTATGTAAATTTCATTCATGCCGTCAGACACAGGAATCAGCAGCTTGATCCCAAATTTCTGCGCAGCTATATTGACGTCCGGCACTACTTCACATCCTAGATTAAGCAGAGTTTCAAACCAAACAGCTAAGTGAGAGAACAAATGAGGAAACAAAAATCAAAAAGACTTTTGGCACATTGCCCTTCAACAGTCCGGGCATTGAGTATAGTTGGAAGGTCATGTTGCAGTTGTATAAGACGTTGGTGAGGCCACATTTGGAGTATTGTGTTCAGTTCTATGCACCGTGTTATAGGAAAGATGTTGTCAAGCTGGAAAGGGTACGGAGAAGATTTACAAGGATGTTGCCAGGACTAGAGGGTCTGAGCTATAGGGGAAGGTTGAGCAGGCTGGGATTCTATTCCTTGGAGTGCTGGAGGATGAGGGGTGTGTAAAATCATGAGAGGAATAGATAAGGTAGATGCACAGAGTCTCTTGAGTAGTTGAATCGAGGACTGAGTAGGTGAATCGAGGACCAGAGGGCAGGTTTAAGGTGAAGGGGACAAGATTTAATAGGAATCTGAAGGGTAACCTTTTCACACAGGTTGCCAAGACTCAAGGGCCTCAGCGAAAAGGAGAGATTGGGCAGACTGGGACTTTATTCCTTAGAGCTTAATGATAAAGGGCTTTGGTGAGATTGCACCTGGACTACTGGGTAGAGTTTTGGTTTCCATATCCATGTTCTGCAGGGATACTGCCTGACCCACATATTGCCTATGAACGTTTAGGCTATGGTGCTCTTCAAGTAGTTCCATTTCTAGTGGAACCCTATTGTTGAGATACTGTGGGAAGGTAGTTTAATGCATAGTTGCAAATTTGTGACTATATATGACTATATGAAAAAACATGTTCTTTTTAAGGTAGATTTTATAAACAATGGCAATTATGTACTCTAGTTATAAATTCAAGTAGGGAAAATGTCCCTTGATTAGATTAGTCGACTGGAACCTACCCAATCTCCCGCTATCCAAACACATTAATTCCCCTTCCCATTCACACACTGACCTTTCTGTCCGAGGCCTCCTCTATTGTCAGAGTGAGGCCAAACGCAAATTGGAGGAACAGCATCTCATATTTCACTTGGGTAGCTTATAACTCATTCCCTCTCTCACCATCCCTGCCCCACCTCAAGTTGTGCCAGCTTCAAAGTTGTCTTATTGAGTCTCATTGTCCGTACTCGTCCTAACCTAACAAACAGCTAACGATGACCTATTTCCTTTATCATCATTACTTTTTTGCATATTAATTTAGTTTAGTTTAGAGATACAGCGCGGAAACAGGCCCACCGAGTCCGCACCGACCAGCGATCCCCGCACATTAACATTATCTACGCACACTAGGGACAATTATACCAAGTAGCCAATTAATCTTCAACCTGTACGACTTTGAAGTATGGGAGGAAACCGAAGATCTTAAAGAAAACCCATATGGTCACAGAAAGAACGTACAAACTCCATACAGACAGCACCCGTAGTTGGGATCGAACCCGCGTCTCTGGCGCTGCAAGTGCTGTAGGGCAGCAACTCTACCATTGTGCCACCGTGCCCAATATCTTTCATTCATTTGTTCCATATCTCTCTAACACCATCTATATCTCTTGTTTCCCTTTCCCCTGACTCTCAGTCTGAAGAAGGGTCTCAACCCGAAACATCACCTAATCCTTTACTCCAGAGATGCTGTGTGGCCCGCTCAGTTATTCCAGGTTTTTGTGTCAATCTTCGGTTTAAACCAGCATCTGCAGTTCCTTCCCACAGGTTTTCAGAAAGTTACTTTTGAGGCAAATGAGGGAAGTACCTTCAGCCAATTATTGGAAGATTTGACCCTGGTGGATAAGACCTCAAAAGGAACGAAATGTGGCCAGCATTATTGTAGAACATCAGTAACTTAGTCAGAGGGTAGTTAATCTGTGGAACTCAGTCAGAGGGCTGTGGAGGCCAAGTCAGTGGATATTTGCACGCCAGAGATAGACAAATTCTTGATTAGAACGGGTGTCATGGGTTATGGGGAGAAGGCAGGAAAATGGGATTAGGAGGCAGAGATCAGCAACGATTGAATGGTGGAGTAGATTCGATGGGCCAAATGGCCTAATTCTACTCCTAAAACTTGTGAACTTGTAATTAAGTTTTTCAAAGTGATTTATTGACTCCAAAGTGCCTTAGGATATTCAGTGGTTGAGGTCGGAATTATTTACAGCTGGAGTTTTTTTTAAACATTGATGAATAGTTCCAATCTAGATGAGACTTGGTGAGCTGAAAATAATCAACGAGCAATTTCTTACAATGTTCCTTCTCCAAAATCCATTTGGTTTCTCCTCCCTCAATGTTAGAAGCTTTTTGCCTCAAGGAAAATTCAAAGTTACCTTCCAAAGCCGAGGACTGATTTCTCTTCACGGTAATACAGATCATTTTTAAAGTGTTCGTTACAGATGTCAATGAAATGCCTAAAGGCTACATCGATTTTTCAGCAAAATTCTTCCGTTGTCTTGTAGATCAGAACACTGTGGGCATTCCTTCAGTTTTGCGATTTAATAGACCAATTTTTTTCTAGCTAAAATGTTGAGACTTTAACAGCAATTAAATGACAATTAAATTGCATGTGGGAGATATTTATAAAGTATACCATCTTCATTCTGTGTAAGAAGGAACTGCAGATGCTGGTTTAAACCGACGATAGACACAAAAAGCTGGAGTAACTCAGCGGGACAGGCAGCATCTCTGGAGAGAAGGAATGGGTGACGTTTTGGGTTGAGATCTGAAAAAGGGTCTCGACCCCAAACGTCCATCCATTCCTTCTCTCTAGAGATGTTGCCTGTCCCGCTGAGTTACTCCAGCTTTTTGTGACCATCATCACTCTCTTAGAAATGTAATTACTAAAGTAATATTGGCATTCTGATAACTGCAGATGCTGGAAAATCGAAGGTAGACAAAAATGCTGGGGAAACTCGGCGGGTGAGGCAGCATCTGTGGAGCGAAGGAAATAGGCAACGTTTCGGGTCGAAACCCTTCTTTGGTTAGGACCAATTTGCTGGCTTTGATTTACTTGTAAATGAGTTTCTCACCTCTCAAGTTCAATTGTTCAATTGGTTCTCCTTGCGAAAGGTCTCTGTTCTTAAAGTACGATAGACATGTATCTTTAAAAATGAAGTAGTACTGCTTGTAGGCTTTCAGCAGCAGTTTTTTAGGCCTGAAATATGAATAAATAGTGAGAAAACAAACTGGTGCAAGTGAAACCATCACTGCAGTTGTGAAGAATTCAATGATTTGCAATTACATTTCCTTTAAAATCCATTTCTATATTAATCCATCATCTCATAAAATACTGCCATCCAATTTCTATTAAAACAAAATGCAACACTTCCACCTATCACTGGTTAAATATTGCAACGCGCCAAGACAAATCGTGATTGAAGATGTCATTGACAATATCACTGTCGTATCTTTGTTCATTATCCAGCCATGCATTGTGAATAAATGCCATCTCTTAATTTAGTTTAGAGATGAATTTTATTTTGGACACCATATCTGAGGAAGGATGTGCTGGCTCTGGAAAGGGGCCAGAGAAGGTTTACGAGAATGATCCCAGGAATAAATAGGTTAACCTATGGTGAGTGTTTGTCGGCAATAGGCCTGTACTCGATGGAGTTTAGAAGAATGAGGGGGGACCTCATTGAAACATACAGAAAAGTGAAAGGCTTGGATAGAGTTGATGTGGAGAGGATGTTTCCACTAGTGGCAGAGTCTAGGACTAGAGGTCATAACCTCAGAATTAAAGAACATTCTTTTAGGAAGATGAGGAGAAATTTCTAGTCAGAGGATGGTGAATCTGTGGAATTCTTTGCCACAGAAGGCTGTAGAGGCCAAGGCAGAGATAGATAGATTTTTGATTAGTACAGGTATCAGAGGTTATGGGGAGAAGACAAGAGAATGGAGTTAGGAGGGAGAGATAGATCAGCCATGATTGAATGGTGGAGTAGACTTGATGGGTCGAATAGTCTAATTCCACTTCATTCACTAATGGCCTTATGACCTTATGAGATACAGCATGGAAACAGGCACTTTGGCCCACCAAGTCCACACTGACCATCGATCTCCTGTTCACACTAGTTCTATGGTATCGTACTTTCCTCATCCACTCAAAGTGCACTGCGGGGAATTTACAGTTACCAATTAAAGTACAAACCCATGATGCGGGAGGAAACCAGCGCACCTGGAAGAAATCTACATGGTCACCGGGAAAACGTGCAATCTCCACACAGACAGCAGCCGAGATTAGGGTCGAACTCGGGTCTCTGGTCTGTGAGGCAGCAACTCTACCGATGCGCCACTGTGCCTTTTGGTACTTAACAGGAAAAAATGTAGCTACAACCAAATCTTAAGAGTACAGTAAATGCAAAAACGGCATTGAAGTTTACATTGAAGTGTTGGAAAAATCCCGATCGGTCAAGAGAGTTTTTGAAAATATCTATTTGGAATATATATTGTACAGTAAACCGAAGATAGAAACAAAATGCTGGAGTAAGTCAGCGGGACCGAGGAAGGGTCTCGACCCGAAACATCACCCATTCCTTCTCTCCAGAGATGCTGCCTGGCCCGCTGAGTTACTCCAGCCTTTTGTGCCTATCTTTTGTACAGTATAAATCCAAATAGTGATATAGTAACTCAACCCCATTGGTATGATACTCAAGATGAGAATGCAGGGTTCATTAGAGAGGGGTGTGAGTTTTTGAAATTTAAAAGCATCCTATTGAAGAATGAATCATATAACAAAGACATTAACATTGGTCAGAGCTCTATTAACATTAAGATTTAATAGAGTCATAGAGTCATACAGCATGGAGCCAGACCCTTTGACTATACTTGGCCAACATGCCCCATCTACACTTGTCCCACCTGCCTGTGTTTGGCCCATATCCTAAATATTTTTTGAACGTTGTGATAGTATGAATGTTTAGCAAATAAATTTCCATGCTATACTGCACTAATGCAGAAAAATATCTTGCCCCACTCCCTAAATCAGTAATTGCAATCTATTCACAACACTTTCTCCAATTTTTGAATGAAATAGTGAGTAATCATACATTTATATATATTGTGCAAGATTGGCTATACTCACAGTATTCATATACTTACCTAAACATTTTAAGATAATCTGCTAACTTTGGGATGTCAGTTATGTCCTCCTAGAATAAAAACAGGTAGTGTAATTATTTTTAAAGCATGTTAATTAACCTTACATTCGTTGGAAAAATACAAATGTAAACAGACCACATGTTAGAAAATATCAAGGCACAATATTAATGTCCTAATTTGAGGAAGGACATTCTTACTATTGAGGGAGTGCAGCGTAGGTTTACAAGGTTAATTCCCGGGATGGCGGGACTGTCATATGCTGAGAGAATGGAGCAGCTGGGCTTGTACACTCTGGAGTTTAGAAGGATGAGAGGATATCTCATTGAAACATATAAGATTGTGAAGGGCTTGGACATGCTAGAGGCAGGAAACATGTTCCCGATGTTGGGGGAGTCCAGAACCGGGGACCACAGTTTAAGAATAAGGAGCAAGCCATTTAGAATGGAGACGTGGAAACACTTTTGCTCACAGAGAGTGGTGAGTCTGTGGAATTCTCTGCCTCTGAGGGCGGTGGAGGCAGGTTCTCTGGATGCTTTCAAGAGAGAGTTAGATAGGGCTCTTAAAAATAGAGGAGTCAGGGGATATAGGGAGAAGGCCGGAACGGGGTACTGATTGGGGATGATCAGACATGATCACATTGAATGGCGGTGCTGGCTCGAAGGGCCGAATGGCCTACTCCTGCACCTATTGTCTATTGTCTAGAATGTGATTTTGTTGAATGCAAATTCATATTTATGTAAAACAGCAACTGTATCTTTCCAAGCAATTGGATTCAGGATGAAGTTTAATTTGTTCTTCAGGAAATAAACTCCTCATTTGGTAGATTTTATTAAAAAGTAAAATTTCTTAAATATTTTTTGTACTCTTCAGACTTTGCTGTTCCTCCATTTATGCTGCCCTTCCACTTCTTTTCTCTGTCAATGTTCCTCATATTTTGATAGTTTATTTTAGTGACACAGCATGGAAACAGGCCCTTTGGCCCACAGCGTCCATGCCGACCATTATCACCAATTCACACCAGTTCCAGTTCTTGATTAGTACGGGTGTCAGGGGTTATGGGGAGAAGGCCAGAGAATGGGATTACGAGGGAGAGATAGATCAGCCATGATTGAATGGCAGAGTGGACTTGATGGGTCAAATGGCCTAACTCTACTCCTGTTCCATATGACCTTATGAACTATCCCACTTTCGCATCCTGCACACTTGGAATAATTTACAGAAGCCAATGAACCTTACAAATATGTTAGTGCCGTTTAAGAGGTTTTTAGATCGGCACATATACTGTAAGTGCAGGGGATTGAGGGATATGGATCATATACAGGCAGATGAGATCAGTTTAACTTGGCATCTTGTTCGGCACAAACATTGTGGGCCGAAGGGCCCGTTCCTGTGTTGTACTGTTTGGTGTTTAGTTTAGTATTGTTTATAGATACAGCGTGGAAACATGTTCTTTGGCCCACCGATTCCACACTGACCAGCGATCCCCGCACATTAACACTATCCTACACACACTAGGGACAATTTACATTTACACCAAGCCAATTAACCTACAAACCTGTACATCTTTGGGGTGTGGGGGGGCACCGAAGATCTCGGGGAAAATCGACGCGGTGACGGGGAGAACGTACAAACTCCGTTCAGTCAGCACCCGTAGTCAGGATCGAACCGTGGTCTATGACGCCAATGTGCCGCCCTAATCATGGGGGGGGGGGGGGGGGGGGGGGGGGGGGGGTTGAGTTAGTGGAGATGGAAAAAGTAGCTGCAGTTGGCGAGGTTGCAACTGAGGAGAGAAAGAATTGATGTAGTCATTCACATCCCACTCAGTAGCTACTCTAGAGGCGGAAACTGCACCTGTTAATAGCACAGAATCAAAGGGAGGCAAGAAATAACTTTGAAGCATTGAGGCATGGATGTGTTATCAAATGCTTATGTTAATTATACATCTCTTTCAATTCTCACTGCAGTTAAGACCGAAAAATCTTTGCTGTGAGCAGAAATGTTAAATTGAAATGTCATCATTCATTACTGGCTTCTCAGGAAATTCAAGCAAGAGCTGTTTTTACACAATCATTTTGTCACTGCATTTAATTGCTAAACTGTTTACCGTGATTTATTCTTTTACAATGAGTGGTTTGGAACAACAAAATGTCTAAAGTACATCAGAAATGTACTCAATCTTTTCGGTAATAACAGCTCAGGAAGAACCGCCATTTAAAAACAAGAATAGCAGAAATAAGATGAAAGAACACAAAGTGCTGGAGTCATGGGTCTGTCACACTTAAGCGATTTTTTTGGGCGACCACAGGCGACTGCCGCAAAATTTTCAACATGTTGAATATTTTTCGGCAACAGTGGCGACAATTTTGCTGTTGTAGGTTGTCATAGGTTGTCGTAGGTTGTCGTAGGTTATCGCCAGGTGAATTCCATTAAAACTAGTCCCTGGCAGTCGCCAAAGTGGGACAGTGCTGGAATAACTCAGCGGGTCAGGCAGCATCTCTGGAGAACGTGGATTGGTGACGTTTCGGGTCAAAAAGTCATCTGGAGAAAAAGGATGGATGAGATTTCAGGTTAGGACCCAAAGTCTGAAGAAGGGTCCCCGCCTGAAAAGTCACCCATTCTTTTTCTCCAGACCCGCTGAGTTATTCCAGCACTTTGTGTCTATCCTCAGTATACAACTAGCATTTGCAGTTCCTTTCTACACATGAAAAGTCACCTGTCCATGTTCTCCAGAGATGCTGCCTAACCTGCCGAGTTACTCCAGCACTTTGTGTCCTTTTGTGTGTTAACCAGCATCTACAGATCTTTGTTTCTAAAGAAATTAGACGATGCTTGTAGCCAAATGTACAATTATTTATGAAGGTGTGTGTTCCCATAACTAATTTCTGAATTTCCCTCCTGTGATAAATATAGTCCTGTCGTATTGTATCGTAAATCAACAGTCTTTTACTTTGTAAATTGAAATGTTTTTAAAAAATAGTGCCGTACATCATCCTTCTTGCATTGTTGTCTGTGATCCAAATTCGTAAAAGCCGGTATTTTATTAAAAGGTTTCTATATGGCATTAACATAACGCAAGACTGTAAAGTAGTGTATGTTCAGCACGGTGGCGCAGCGGTAGAGTTGCTGCCTTGCAGCGCTTGCGCTGCCGGAGACCCGGGTTCGATTGCGACTACGGGTGCTATCTGTACGGAGTTTGTACGTTCTCCCCGTGACCGCGTGGGTTTTCTCCGAGATCTTCGGTTTCCCCCTACACTCCAAAGACGTACAGGTTTGTAGGTTCATTGGCTTGGTGTAAATGTAAGTAGGGTAGCATTAGTGTGCAGGAATCGCTGCCAGCACAATAACCTGTCTCTCAACACCAGCAAAACCAAGGAACTGATTGTGGACTTTGGAAGGGGTAGGATAGGGAACCACAATCCCGTTTATATGAACAATGGTGGAATGGGTCAAGAACTTCAAATTCCTGGGCGTGCTTATTTCCGAAGATCTTTCCTGGTCCGAGAACACTGATGCAATTAAAAAGAAAGCTCATCAGCGCCTCTACTTCCTGAGAAGATTACGGAGAGTCGGTATGTCAAAGAGTACTCTCTCGAACTTCTACAGGTGCACAGTCGAGAGCATGCTGACTGATTGCACCATGGCTTGGTTCGGCAACCTGAGCGTCCAGGAGCGGAAAAGAATGCAGAAAGTTGTGACCACTGCCCAGTCCATCATCGGCTCTGACCTCCCCTACCGTCGAGGGGATCTATCGCAGTCGCTGCCTCAAAAAGGCTGCCAGCATCATCAAGGACCCACACCATCCTGGCCACACACTCATCTCTCCGCTGCCATCAGGTAGAAGGATCAGGAGCCTGAAATCTGGTACATTCAGGTTCATGAACAGCTTCTTCCCCACAGCCATCAGACTATTAAACTCGCTAGCAATCAAACCCTGAACTATAACAGCCTATTGCACTTTATCTGTGTATTTATGTGTATATACATGGTCTATGCTATATAGACACACTGAACTGTTCTGTATTTATGCTTACTATATTCTGTTGTGCTGCAGCAAGCAAGAATTTCATTGTCCTATCTGGGACACATAACAATAAACTCTCTTGACTTGGTCGGCACGGACTCGGTGGGCCGAAGGTCCTGTTTCCGTGCTGTATCTCTAAACTAAACTAAACAAAATGTACATAATGAACAAGGTCCCCTTAATGTTGCTTCTCCCTACTGTGCTTGAAGTTTAATGGCGAGAGGCAGGGTGGTGGAGGGGGTGCAGGGTTGGGGAGCAAGAAAGTATCAATATGGAATTCCCCCCCAAAAATGTTGCTTTCTGAATGGAAGTTGTGCAATGAAATTATTGATCCTACCTACACTCCAAAGTAATGATCATTTATCCAAGGTTTTATTTTATAGCAAATTAATTTATGACAAGTTTACAAAATTGCTCTTTGACACAAATATTGAATTTTGTATTCATTTTAAAGCACAGAATACAATAAAATACCAGCTGCATCACAATAACCAGATAGATACATGGAACCGTATATGGAGGATGGTGGGTATACATACGGAATGAGCTACCAGTGAGGTAGTTGATGGAAGTACTGTTACAACATTTAAAGGAATTGGGATGGGTAAATTAATTGGAAAGGTTTAGAGCGATATGGGCCAAATGCGGGCAGGTGGGACTGGTGTAGATAAGGCATCTTGGTTGGCATGGGCAAGTTGGGCTTGTTTCCGTGCTGTTTGACTATAACATCGCCAAGAAAACACAAAGCCCTGGAGGAACTCAGCGGGCCAGGCAGCATCTGGAGAGGGAATGGGCAAGTGATGTTTTCGGTTGGGACCCTTCTTCAGGCAATATCATAAACATCTGGAATGATTTGACTGATAACTGGTGGCACGGCGGCGCAGCAGTAGAGTTGCTGCCTTACAGCACTTACAGCACCAGGTTCGATCCTGGCTACAGGTGCGTGTCTGTTCAGGGTTTCTACATTCTTCCCGTGACCTGCATGGGTTTTCTCCGAGAACATCGGTTTCCTCCCACACCCAAAAAATGTACAGATATGTAGGTTAATTGGTCTGGTATAAATGTAAAAATTGTCCCTAGAGTAAGATAGCGTAAATGTGCGGGGATGGCTGGTAAATGTGGACTCGGTGGGCCAAAGGGCCTGTTTCCGCACTGTAACTCTAAAACTAAAAAAACCCTAAAATATTGGAATACATTTTTTTTCAGGAAAACGTAGAAGCATAAAACTATTAAAAAAAGGCTTCTCACCAAAATGTTGTCAATTTTTCCACCTTCAAGAGTCACCTCAAGACTGGTCAGAGCGGCCTCTACTTCATCCACATCTTGCTCGTTCGTGTAGTCTTGCGGTTCAGATAGTAGCGACAACTTGCTTATGTGGTACTGAAACAATATTTGAATATTTACTGAAGTGATTACTGTAAAGTACATTTTCCCCAGATCTCTCCCAGACCTGACATAATTTTAAGAACAAATAGGACATGAAACAGTGGGCCCTTCGGCCCACAACGTTTGTGTCAGACATGATAAGTTCATCCGTCATAGGAGCAGAATGAGGCCATTCAGCCCATCAAGGGCGGCATCGTGGCACAGCGGTAGAGTTGTTGCCTAACAGCGCCAGAGACCCGGGTTCGATCCTGACTGTGGATGCTCTCTGTACGTTTGTTTGTACGTTCTCCCTGTGATCGCGAGGAAAACTTTTTTCTCACAGAGAGTGGTGAGTCTGTGGAATTCTCTGCCTGTGGAGGCGGGTTCTCTGGATGCTTTCAAGAGAGAGCTAGATAGGGCTCTTAAAAATAGGGTATCTCCGCTATACACCAGGGAATATGGGGAGAAGGAAGGAATGGGGTACTGATTGGGGATGATCAGTGTTACGGCAATCAGGTACAGGAGCAGCCAGGCAGCAGGAGGTACTAATGGAAATCAGAGAAACAGGTTAGTACATAATTAACACCAGCAGAGGGAGCGCATAACATCAGCCATGATCACAATGAATGGCGGTGCTGGCTCGAAGGGCTGAATGGCCTACTCCTGCACCTATTGTCTATTGTCTGTTGTTTATCGGGTGAGTTTTCGGTTTCCTCCCACACTCCAAAGCCGTACAGGTTTGTAGGTTAATTGGCTTGTAAAAATGGTAAATTATCCCCAGTGTATAGGATAGTGCTAGTGTATGGGAGATCGCTGGTCGCCACGGAGTTGGTGGGCCAAAGGGCCTGTTTCCACGCTGTATCTCTAAAGTAAAGTAAACAGTCTACTCCGCCATTCAATCATGGCTGATCTATCTTTCCCTCTCAACCCTTTCTCCTGGCCTCTTTCCCCATAGCCTTTGCCACCCTTACAATCACCGTCAGTCACTGCTTGAAAAATATCCAATGACTTGGCTTCCACAGCCGTTTGTGGCCATGGATTCCATAACTTTACCACACTCTGGCTAAATGATGCCAAGTTAAACCAATCTCATCTGCCTGCACATGATCCACATCCCTCCATTCCCTGCGCTTCCATGTGCGTATCTAAAAGTCTCTTAAACGCCTCTGTCACATCTGCCTCCACCACCACCCATCCGGGCCTGATGTTTATAAGCCAACTATTAAACTTAACTGCAGCAACCTGCATGCAAAATCGCTGTATTGAAGTAATTCAGGGAGAGTGTGGAAAAGTGTAACTGAGAATGCAGGCGTTACAAATTACTTATTTGTTCCTTAAAAATCAAATTGGCAACATGCTGTCAAGGCACCCTTCACTGATTTTAAATTTGAATTAAATCAAACGTGAAAATTGATGCTTTTTAAATGAAGCATAGTACAAATATATGGGACGACAGATGGCACAATGGGCTAAGTGTTCGGCTGGCGACCGGAAGGTGGCCGGTTCGAATCCCGCTTGGAGTGCATACTGTCGTTGTGTCCTTGGGCAAGACACTTCACCCACCTTTGCCTGTGTGTGAATGTGTGTGAGTGATTGGTGGTGGTCGGAGGGGCCGTAGGCGCAGAATGGCAGCCACGCTTCCGTCAGTCTGCCCCAGGGCAGCTGTGGCTACAGAAGTAGCTTACCACCACCGAGTGTGACTGAGGAGTGAATGAATAATGCGATGTAAAGCGCCTTGAGTATTAGAAGGGCGCTATATAAATCCCATCCATTATTATTATTATTATTAAATATATAATTACATTCCATTGCCTCAGGATATGGTTGCATAGTATATCTTCGGAAAGTGCTGCTTTCTTAGAATCGGTTAATAAACACGCCCCTCAGGCAATGGTTAATAGATTTCTGTATTGCTAGGCAACACATAAGAAAGCTAAATATTATAAATTACCAGCAGGATTATTATTTGCTTATATGTCTTTGCACGGCCATTTTAGCAAAGGCATCGAACCTATCATTAAAACAGCACGCAAAGGATATTTAACTGAAAGTATCTCATGGATCTCATGCACCTCATGTGCCTTGCTACGGCACAGTGGCACAGCGGTACAATGGCTGTCTTACGGCGCCAGAGACCCGGGTTCGATCCTGACCACGGATGCTGCCTGTACAGAGTTTATGCTCTCTCCTTGTGACTGCGGGGGTTATCTTTGGGTACTCCGGTTTCCTCCCACATTCTTCCAAAGACGTACAAGTTTTGTAGGTTAATTGGCTTGGGTAAAATTGTAGATTGCTCCTGGTGTGTAGTATGTGCTAGTGTAACATGATCACTGGTTGACGTGGACTCAGTGAGCCGATGGGCCTGTTTCCACACTGTATCTCGAAACTAAACTAAAATAAACTTTTCTGTAGGAAGGAACTGCAGATGCTGGTTTAAATCGAAGATAGATACAAAATGCTGGAGTAACTCGGCGGGACATGCAGCATCTCCGGAGAAAAGGAATGCGTGATGTTTCGGGTTGAGACCCTTCGTTAGACTCAATTGCCAGGAGGCAACAAGGTGCAGCAGGGGCAAGTAGATAGAGGGACCCTGGTCTTGTAGATATTAAAGGTATTTGTGGGAGTGGCGGCGCCTAATGGCAGCGGCTCGACTACAGTCGTCTGTCTTTTTTTATTTTTGTCTTGTTAAATGTATGTCTTTGAGTCAGTTTTTATTATTTTTTTTTAGCTGTGTATATGTGGGGGGTGGTGGGGGGGGCTGTGGGGGAAACCGTTAATCTCTTCCCTGTGCGGGGACCCGACTATTCCCTGTCGGGTCTCGGATGTCTTTGGGCCTAACATCGTGGAGCCGGCGGCGACCTCCGGCCGGGACTAACCTGAGGGCTCCAGTTGCAGAGCCTGCGGAACTGACATCGCGGAGCTGGCCAACTTCGGAGCGGGAAGAGCTGTGGTGGCGTGCGGCTGCGACCCGACTTTGGAGTTCGGAAGCACCGGCCGCAGACCCGGTGGACGGGAACATCGGGAGCTCGCAGGTCCCTGGTGGGAGACCGCTTTTCCGAGCTCCGCAACGGCGACTTCTCCCGCTGGAATCGCGGATTTAAGGACATGGAGCCGGGGCCTAACATTGCCCGACGTGGCTTAAACGGCCTCAGGACTTACCATCGCCCGCCGGGGGCTTTAACATCGGAACCCAGTTCGCCTCGACACTGCAGTTGGACTGCTGAACCGCGGGAGAAGGAACAAAGGGAAGAGATAAAGACTTTGCCTTCCATCACAGTGAGGAGATGTTGGAGACTCACTGTGATGGATGTTTATGTAAACTGTGTTAAGTGTGGGTCTTGGATTGTGTTTGTAATGTAAAAAACTGTAGAAATGGAATTTCGTTCAAACCTAGGTTTGAATGACAATAAATAGCATTCTATTCTATTCTATTCTATCTTCGCTGAATAAATTAATCTGACCTAAAGCGTACCACAAGCTTGTTCTGCTTTAATAGTGGGACCTAGGTAGCCCAAAAAGAAAATCAAAGTACGACTCTTTAACCACTTGTCAACTAACCACTAATTAATATTTTCCGAAATAGTAAGTGTGAGATGCAGATTTAAATTTTGAATGTATCTTATAACAAAGGTGAAAATGATGCAACATAACCGCAATCTATAATACGCATAAAAAGGCTTTACTGCGCAGTGAAGCAATTATTTGGAACCACATTTCAATTTAAGTGTCAATTGCTTAAGTGGAGTGATGATGCATTCAAAAATTCAACTAAGACAAGAGAGGCAGGAATTTTTAATTGCCAGCAATGGCACAATGACATTCCTATGGGTTTGTCCCACTTACGCGATTGCCGGCACCCGTCATAGATGTTTGCAATCGGCGAAAATGTTCAACATGTTGAAAATCCAGTGGCGACCAGAAAGACGCTACGACTCTTTGGGCAACTGAGGAGACTACTCACGACCATACAGGCGACACCCCGGTGACATGTCGTGGGGTGAAGCCTGTATGATCGTGAGTAGTCGCCCAAAGAGTCGTACCTTGTTCTGGTCGCCGCTGGATTTTCAACATGTTGAAAATTTTCGGCGACCTGTAACGACCTATGACGGGTGCCAGCAGTCGCCGAAAAAGTCGCGTATGTGGGACAGGCCCATAACTCACTGCTGCTTAACAGGCCTGTAAATGCAATAACACAGAGATAATACTATGTAACAATTACAAAATAATGAATAAATAACTATGCACAAATTCAAATTTAAATCTGCGAGGATGAGAGGTATTCTTATTGAAACATATAAGATTATTAAGGGTTTGGACACACACGAGGCAGGAAACATTTTCCCGAACAAAGGGGACTATGAAGGCATGAGGGAGGAGCTGGCCAAGGTAGACTGGAAAGGGATCCTAGCAGGAATAATGACGGTGGAACAGCATTGGCAGGAGTTGCTGGGCATAATCCGGAAGACGCAGGATCATTTCATTCCAAAAAGGAAGAAAGATTCTAAGGGGAGTAGGAGGCAACCGTGGCTGACAAGAGAAGTTAGGGATAGAATAAAACTAAATGAAAATATGTATAACACAGCAAAGAGTAGCCGGAAGCCAGAGGATTGTGAAACTTTCATAGGACAACAGAAGGAAACAAAACGGGCAATACGGGCTGAAAAGATGAAGTACGAGGGGAAGCTGGCCAGGAATATAAAGAAGGACAGTAAAAGCTTCTATAGATATGTTAAGGGAAAAAGAATAGCAAAGTCAAATGTGGGTCCCTTGAAGGCAGACATGGGTGAAATTATTATGGGGAACAAGGAAATGGCAGAAGAGTTGAACAGGTACTTTAGATCTGTCTTCACTAAGGAAGACACAAACAATCTCCCAGAGTACTGGATGACAGAGGATCTAAGGGGGTAGAGGAACTGAAAGAAATGTTCATTAGGCGAGAAATAGTATTGGGTAGGCTAATGGGACTGAAGGATGATAAATCCCCTGGGCCTGATGGTCTGCATCCCAGGGTCCTCAGGGAGTTGGCTCTAGAAATAGTGGACGCATTGGTGATCATTTTCCAATGTTCAATAGGTTCAGGATCAGTTCCTGTGGATTGGAGGATAGCTAATGTTATCCCATTTTTCAAGAAAGGGGCGAGAGAGAAAACGGGGAATTACAGACTAGTTAGCCTGACTTTGGTGGTGGGAAAGATGCTGGAGTCAATTATTAAAGAGGTAATAATGGGGCATTTGGATAGCAGTAAAAGGATCAGTCCAAGTCAGCATGGAGTTATGAAAGGAAAATCATGCTCGACTAATCTTCTGGAATTTTTCGAGGATGTGACAAGTAAAATGGATGAAGGGGTGCCAGTGGATGTAGTGTATCTAGATGGTCAGAAAGGCTTTGATAATGTCCCTCACTGGAGACTGGTGACTAAAATTAGAGCACATGGTATTGGGGGTAGGGTGTTGACATGAATAGAAAATTGGTTGGCAGACAGGAAGCAAAGAGTGGGAGTGAACGGGTCCTTTTCAGAATGGCAGGCAGTGGCGAGTGGAGTGCCGCAAGGCTCAGTGTTGGGGCTGCAACTGTTTACCATATATATTAATGATTTGGAAGAGGGAATTAGGAGCAACACTAGCAAGTTTGCGGATGACACAAAGCTGGGTGGCAGTTTGAACTGTGAAGTGGATGTTAGGAGGTTGCAGGGTGACCTGGACAGGTTGAGTGTGTGGGCAGATGCGTGGCAGATGCAGTATAATATAGATAAATGTGAGGTTATCCACTTTGGCGGCAAAATCAAGGGGGCGGATTATTATCTCAATGGGGTTAGGTTAGGTAAGGGGGAGGTACAGCGAGACCTGGGCGTCCTTGTACACCGGTCACTGAAAGTTGGCTTGCAGGTACAGCAGGCAGGGAAGAAAGCTAATGGAATGTTGGCCTTCATACAAAAGGATTTCAGGATAGGAGTAAAGAGGTTCTTCTGCAGTTGTATAGGGCTGTTGGAGTCTTGTGTCCAGTTTTGGTCTCCTAATTTGAGGAAGGACATCCTTGTGATTGAGGCAGTGCAGCGTAGGTTCACGAGATTGATCCCTGGGATGGCGGGACTGTCATATGAGGAAAGATTGAAAAGACTAGGCTTGTAATCACTGGAGTTTAGAAGGATGAGGGGGTTCTTATACAAAACATATAACATTATAAAAGGACTGGACAGGCTAGATGCAGGAAAAATGCTCCCAATGGTGGGCGAGTTCAGAACCAGAGGCCACAGTCTTAGAATAAAGGGAAGGCCATTTAAGACTGAGTTGAGGAAAAACTTTTTCACCCGGAGAGTTGTGAATTTGTGGAATTCCCTGCCACAGAGGGCAGTGGAGGCCAAACACTGGATGGATATTAGGGAGAGTTAGATAGAGCTCTAGGGGCTAGTGGAGTCAAGGGATATTGCACATGAGCATGAACTGATCGTATCCATGTATGGTATATCTGTTCTAATCTCTGGAGGCCAAGACAGTGGATATGTTTAAGGCAGAGGTAGATAGATTCTTGATTAGTACGGGTGTCAGAGGTTATGGGGAAAAGGCAGGAGAATGGGGTTAGGAGGGAGGGATAGATCAGCCATGATTGAATGGCGGAGTAGACATGATGGGCTGAATGGCCCAATTCTGCTCCGATCACTTGATCTTATATTCACTGGAATTTAGAAGAATGAGAGGGGATCTTATAGAAACATATAAAATTCTAGATGCAGGAAAAATGTTCCCAATGCTGGGAGAGTCCAGAACCAGGGGTCATAGTTTAAGAATAAGGGGAAGGCCATTTAGGACTGAGATGAGGAAAAACATTTTCACCCAGAGAGTTGTGAATCTGTGGAATTCTCTGCCACAGAAGGCAGTGGAAGACAATTCACTGGATGTATTCAAGACAGTGTTTGATATAGCTATTAGGGCTAATGGAATCAAGGGATATAGGGAGAAAGCAGGAACGGGGTACTGATTCTGGATGATCAACCATGATCATATCGAATGGTGGTGCTGACCCGAAGGGCTGAATGGCCTACTCCTGCACAAAATTTCAATGTTGCTCTTATTCTACCTGCCGGGGCATGTTCTTCCTCCTGTTGAAGCAGGTTGGAGAACAATTCTGTTTACCTGCAATGCTGCAAACATCAACATTTCCTCTTCAGTGCAGTCGATTTCTTCCAAGAGAATTGCCCACCGTGCTTGCTCATACAGCTGGTTTATTCGTACCCCATCATACTGCGATCAATGGAGAGAAATAATTTTATGTTGATCCAAACTTTTGCACATGTGAGTATTTGCAGCATACTTAAAACATTTTTAAAAACTGTACGACTATCGTCAGGGTGTGACGGCTGATGACAGGTCAGATTCTCTGGCCTACAGTTTACATGTTTGCGTCATTGATAGCATAAGAGCATATGGGGCGACACGTTAGTGCAGCGGTAGAGTTGCTGCCTCACAGCGCTGGAGACCCTAGTTCGATCCTGACTACGGGGTGGGGGGAGGATCTTATAGAAACATATAAAATTATAAAAGGACTGGACAAGCTAGATGCAGAAAAAATGTTCCCATTGTTGGGCGAGTCCAGAACCAGGGGCCACAGTCTTAGAATAAAGGGGAGACCATTTTAAGACTAAGGTGAGAAAATACTTTTTCACCCAGAGAGTTGTGAATTTGTGGAATTCCCTGCCACAGAGGGCAGTGGAGGCCAAGTCACTGGATGGGTTTAAGAGCGAGGTAGATAGAGCTCTAGGGGCTAGTGGAGTCAAGGGGTATGGGGAGAAGGCAGGCACAGGTTATTGATTGGGGACGATCAGCCATGATCACAATGAATGGTGGTGCTGGTTCGAAGGGCCGAATGGCCCCTCTGCTGCACCTATTTTCTATGTTTCTATCTTTCTCTGTTTCTGTGGGTGCTGTCTGTATGGAGTTTGCACGTTCTCCCTTTGACCTGCGTGGGTTTTCGCCGGGTGCTCCAGTTTCCTGCCACATTCCAAAGACGTACGTGTTTGCAGGCTAATTGTCTTGGTATAATTGTAAATCTAACCCAGTGGGTGTAGGATAGTGTGAGTGTGCCGGAATCATTGTCGGCGTAACCCGGTGGTACAAAGGGCCTGTTTCTATGCCGTATCTCTAAACTAAATTAAAAAGGCCGTCACATTGAAATCTTTGGGCTATACAGAGATTGAAACCGTAATTAATTTGAGAGGCACAAGAAACTGCAGATGCCGGAATCTTGAGTAAAACACAAAGTGCTGGAGTAACTCAATGGTTCAGGCAACATCTCTGGAGGGCATGGACAGGGTAGGAACCCTTCTTCAGAGTCAGAATCTTTACCCTTTCTAATTAGATCTTGGCGCTAAAGCCAAACACAATGGTTGTTTTTGTGTACTTCAAAATATCTTAATATCAACTGAATGTCCTTGCTTTTCCCACATTGCAACCTCATAATGCTCCCACATTAGGAGTCAACTTCTTTGTAAATCCCAGGACATGCAGAGAATAATGAAATCTGGCTGCATCTCTTACTTTTGGATTGAGATCAAAGAAGCTGTAGTATTTGTAACGCAGCAGGAGCTTATCTTCTTCCTGGATGCCTTGTTCCATCAGTGAACGTGACGAATCTAGCCATCTGCAGAAATCCAACATTAAACACAACCATAAAGAAATGATCTTAGATCCATTGCAATGTCTTTGCTCTTTGATTCTGCATTGTTTCATTTCTGCTGGACTGATACAACCACTGCATGTCCACCTTAGTTGGCATTTAATCAAACTCTTCACTTCCACACCTCAACTCCTGCATGAACTTTACTTTTGTTAAAGTTTAAAACGCATTAGGGATGATGCAAGACAAACTACATAATCTCAATGCTCAACGTGTCAACTCCATTGTGCTTGGTTTACTTTAGTTTAGAGACACAACATGGAACCAGGCCCTTCGGCCCACTACGGAGGAAACCGGTGCTGCTTAAATGTGGCTCAAATTTAAACTGCATTAGGAATTACGCAAGACAAACTACATTAATCTTGAGGCTCAACGTGTCATGTCCATTATGTTTAGACTCATTTAATTTAAAGAGACTGCGCAGAAACGGGCCCTTCGGCTCACCGAGTCCACTACGACCATCGATCACCCGTTCACGCCAGTTCTATGTTATCCCAATTTCGCATCCACTCCCGACATACTAGGGTCAATTTACAGAGGCCAATTAACCTGACAACCCACAGCTCTTTGGGATACGGGAGGAACCTGGAGCACCCGATGAAAACCCACGCGGTCACAGGGAGAACGCAAATAATCCGTATCGACAGCACCCGTAGTCAGGATCGAACCCGGGTCTCTTGCGTTGTAAGCGCTGTAAGGCAGCAACTTTACCGCTGCCCCACTGTGCCGCCTAAATGGTGTGAAAGGTTATAAGACTGAAGTGCAACTCTACCGCTGCACAACATTGCTGCATTTTAAGCTGCAGTCTTCTCCACGGATTATCTTGGATTCTTTGTCGGATCCTCCTGCCTATTTTTGCACCTTCGCAGGCATCCATGTCATAGCGCGACAACCCAATATGTTTGCTCGGACTCAGGGTTTGATATGAGTTTAGCAAAATCTCTCCGATTTACAATCATGTCTTTTAAAGAAATGAATGTCAGTACTGGATTTGTTTTTTTTTTCTCCCAGAGGAGGAGCCAGAGTTTCTTCAGGAGATAAAACCTCTCTGGAATGTAGTCATCAGATCATTGAATAGATCAATGCCCCTACTACCTTCATGGGCTTGGGATGAACAGTAAGAGTCAACACCATCTCCCTTGCCTGGAAGCAATGGTTTAGTTTAGTTTGGTTTAGAGATACTGCGCAGATACAGGCCATTCGGCCCACCAGGTGTGTGCTGACCAGCGATCCCCGTATACTAACACTATCCTACACGCTAGATACAATTTATAATTGTTACCAAAGCCAATTAATCTACAAAGCTTTGGAGTGTGGTGGGGAAACCGGAGCACCCGGGGAAAACCCACGCAGGTCACGGGGAGAACGTACAAACTCCGTACAGACAGCACCCGTAGTCGGGATCGAACCCGAGTCTCAGGCGCTGCAAGCGCTGTAAGGCAGCAACTTTACCGCTGCCCCACTGTGCCGCCTAAATGGTGTGAAAGGTTATAAGACTGAAGTGTCAAAAATCATTTCAAGAAATACCCTTCCCAAAAGTACCCAGTCATGGAAAGCCCTAGCTTTCTCTCTCCTTCCCCTTCCCAGTTCTCCCACTAGTCTTAAAGCCCTGTCCCAGGGTACGAGTTCATTCCAAGAGCTCTCCCGAGTTTAAAAAAAATCAAACTCGTTGTAAGCACGGAGAATGAACGTAGTGGGTACGTCGGAGCTCGGAACGTCTCTTAGCGCAAAAGCAGGTACTCGAGAAGTCTCGCTAACGGCAGGTAAGCACGTGAAGACTAGTGAAGATTTTTCAACATGATGAAAAATGTCCACGAGAGCCCCGAGTACCGACGAGCGGCCATTACCGTAAATCTCCAAGTTCGAATCAGGGCAAACTCGGGAGAGCTCTTGGAATGAACTTGTACCGTGGGACACGGCTTTAACTGTCTCCGCCTACATTCTATCTTTATCCCGCCCACTGACCTGACATCATACTGAACAAGGGTCTCGACCCGAAATGTCGCCCATTCCTTCTCTCCATAGATGCTGCCTCACCTGCTGAGTTACTGCAGCATTTTGTGTCTACCCAGTCATAGGGTGGTACAGCACAGAGGCAGGCCCTTCAGCCCACCATGTCCATGTTGAGCAGCTGCCAACTATATTGATTCCAATTACCTGCATTATGAAAGTATCTTTCTATGCCTTACCTATTCAAATGTTTATTTGACTGCAATTTAAACATAGTATTGGATCTGATTTCACCACCTCCTCTGGCAGTGCATTCCAAATATCAACTATTCTTTTGGGGAAAACAAACCCTATAGATCCAATTTACAATGAATTCCTCTTATCTTATCCTATGGCCACTTGTTTTTGATGCCTGCCTGCCGATGTTTGCATTCAGTAAAGCAAAGGCCACAACTCATGCTGATAGACCTCCACGATCATCCCTCTGATGGTCAATCTCCATCTCTCCATAGGCAATGGAAAAGTTTCACCTTCATTCACCCGGTTACGCATTCTTTATCTACTCGAGTTGCTTTCATGTTCTCTACTGCTCTCGCCCCAGGGAGTAATGTTACATTCTGTGCAATTTGAGCAACGCTGATCAAATTAGCAGAAACTCTTCATGCATTCATGAGAATAGTCAGAGCTCCTTAAGTGGAAGGAGCAGAGGCAAAAGAACATTCATAAAAGGTACACACAGAAGTTGCTTGACTCTTGTAAACATCACAGAGACTATATCTAGAGTATTTTGATGGGGTACAAGCATTAATACACAAACAATTTTATTTGTCACATCTCAGATAGAGTACAAGTGTATAGTAGTAATACACTGACTGAGAGAGTAGTTGCCAGTTTGGTGCCATTATCAGGCTATTGAGCATGTCGAACTCCAACTCTGAACTAGGGTTGCCAACGGTCCTGTATTAGCCGGGACATCTCGTATATTGGGCTAAATTGGTTTGTCCCCTACGGGACTACCCTCGTCCCGTATTTGACTGCTATTACTCGGGTCGAGGGGACTGTCGGGCTGGAGTGCCGCGTCCGACCCTGCCTCACCCGTCCCGATGTAGTGCAGCCCGTGGAATGCAGCAGCAGCAGCAGCGCCTCGTCCATGGCCCCGTCGGTCGGCAGCCCGGCCAGCTGACCGACCTTCGGACCTTCGCTTACCGCCGACACCGCCACCACTCCTTCACACGGCCGACCATTGGTTCATGAGTTGGATGGGCTGCTGGACTTTTCGTGCGAAATCACGCGGTCCGGGCCAAAACTCCTCGGCTGGCCCGCCGGCTGGGCTTTGTGTGCAGTCCAGCACCCGGGCCAACTCATCATTCACCCAGCCACGGCCGAGTCGGTCAATGAATTGCCGTCGGGAATTAATCTCTTATTTTGACCTTTTGACCCTTATTTGGGAGTGAGGAAGTTGGCTACCCTACTCTGAGCTACAAACGGCCTGGGTTGCACTAGGGATCTTGGGCATTGTTTTGTTTTTGTACTTTAGTGGGGTTTTTTAACTTATTGAACTTTTTTTCTCTCTTCTCTTTTATATTAAGAGTCAAGAGTATTTTATTGTCATGTGACCCAGATAGAACAATGAATTTCTTACTTGCTACAGCACAACAGAATATGTGAACATAGTACACTGTAAACAATATGATAAACGAGAGAAAAAAATATACACATACACACATACTCAAAAAAAATTGTAGTGCAATAATAATAATAATAATAATAATAATTATTAATATTATTATAATAATTATTATAATAATATAATAATAATAATAATAATAATAATAATAATAATAATAATAATAATAATAATAATAATAATAATAATAATAATAATAATAATATCTATGTAGTTCTGAGCTTATTGGGGTTTGTAGTGTTTAATAGTGTTTAAGATGGCTGTAGGGAAGAAGCTGTTCCTGAACCTGGACGTTACAGTTTTCAAGCTCCTGTACATTCTTCCCGATGGCAATGGTGAAATGAGTGTGTGGCCAGGGTGGTGTGGGTCTCTGATGATGCTGGCTGCCTTTTTGAGGCAGCGACTCCGGTAAATGATAATCGCTTCGATGGTGGGGGAGGTCAGAGCCGGTGATGGACCGGGCAGTGTTCTAATGTGTACAGTGAATACTGTGTGTACAGACCTGTTGTGCTACTGCAAGTAAGAATTTCATTGTTCCTTTTCGGGACATAAGACAACAAAATACTCTTGACACTTTCCCTTGGCTCTCTTAATTATTCTGCTTCACTTTTGTTACCTTCTTTCGGCATGGATTACCCCATGTCGCATATTGCATATGTCATGAAGGTACATTGGTACATATTGCATATGTCATGAAGGTACATTGGTACATATTGCATATGTCATGAAGGTACATTGGTGCATATTGCATATGTCATGAAGGTACATTGGTACATATTGCATATGTCATGAAATGTATTGGCTTTGATTCATTTACTTCAAATGTGAGGCTGTATTTATAGTATTGTGTTCAGTTCTGGGCAACATGTTATAGGAAAGATGGTATCAAGCTGGAAAGGGTGCAGAGAAGATTTACGAGGACGTTGCCAGGAATAGAGGGTGTGAGCTATAGGGAGAGGTTGAGCAGGCTGGGACTCTATTCCTTGGAGCGCAGGAGGATGAGGGGTGATCTTATCGAGGTGTCTAAAAACATGAGAGGAATAGATCGGATAGACGCACAGTCTCTTATCCAGAGTAGGGGAATCGAGGACCAGAGGACATAGGTTTAAGGTGAAGGGGAAAAGATTTAATAGGAATCTGGAGTTACCTTTTCACACAAGGGGTGGTGGGTTTATGGAGCAAGCTGCCAGCGGAGGTAGTTGAGGCTGGGACTATCCCAACGTTTAAGATGCAGTTAGACAGGTACGTGGATAGGACAGGTTTGGAGGGATATGGACCAAATGCCGGCAGGTGGGACTAGTGTAGCTGGGACGTGTGGGCAAGTTGGGTCGAAGGGCCTGTTTCCCCACTTTATCACTCTATGACTCTAAATATGGGTTTTCAATGAACAAATGAACAAGTAATTTCAAACATTCTTACCCAGCGTTTATCTTTGCCTTGTCAACTTGAGTCTGTGGTCGGTACATTTTGGCCAGTACGTCTGGGGTAAGGTTCGGCTGGCTAACAGCCAAGATATTGCAGTTTTGTTCAGCCAGTGGGCTGTCACTGAACCACATAATTGTGGCGGACAGAGGCGTTCCGTTGATGGGGTCGTAGGTGGGGGTCATGGTCTTGCTGTACAGCCCAGGACTCGCTGTGCAATGAAACACAAGTGACAATTAAACAATTGACGTGCAAGAACTGCAGATGCTGGTTTACACCGAAGATAGACACAAAATGCCGGAGTAACTCAGTGAGTCGGGCAGCATCTCTGGAGCGAAGGAATAGCTGACATTTCGGGTCGAGACCTTTCACCAGGCCTTTTCTCCATGAATCCTGCCTGAAAATAATTGCTTAGAAATTGGAGTGCATGTGGCCATATCTGTATGGCCATGCACATCTATCTGTAACTGCTCGATTGTAATCATGTACAGTCTTTCCACTGACTGGCTAGCATGCAACAACAACCTTTCACTATGCCTCGGTACATGTGACAATAACCTAAACTAAACCAAACACTAGTTCTATGTTATCCCACATTCTCACCCACTCCGGGGGCAATTTATAGAGGGCCAATTGACCTACAAACCCGCACGTCTTTGGGAGAATCCGGAGGAAATCCATGCAGACACGGGGAGAACGCGCAAACTCCACACAGACAGCACCTGAGGTCAGGATCGCACCCGGGTTTCTGGTGCTGTGAGGCAGCAGCTCTCTCAGCTGCGACACTGTGCCGCCCGTAGCGAGTGAAGTTCTTGCGGGAAAGCACACGTGCAGGATTTCCGCCGACGTCCCGAAGCTTTAATTTGCAGGTCATCAATTTGGCTCACGGCGCATGTTCCGTTCACCAAGAAAGCATCACATCCAATTGCTGAGCAAATATTACTTTCCCACTGCACTATATGGACCAAAGCTCATAAATCAACAAAAGCATGCAAAGCATCAAATAATGATTACAACAGGAAAGTCATAATATTAAATCTGCTTCAATTAAAAACACAAACCTTCGTTATAACGGACCATGGGTTGGGGATGGCGGGTGGGTGTAAATGGTGTCCGTTATTGCCGACTGTCCGCTATAACCAAGTAATGGGCCTGCCCCACATAGGCGATTTTTTAGCCGACTACAGGCGACTGGGTTGTCACAATATGGTCGCCGGGTGTCGCCTTTATAGTCGCGAGTACTCTCCTACGTGAGAGTTGTAGCGTCTTTCTGGTCGCCGCTGGATTTTCAACATGTTGTAAAATTTTTGGCGATGGTGGCGACCGGAGTTCTGACGCCAATGAGCGTAGCTTGACGTAAGTACTGTCGTGGGTTATCGCCAGGTTAACTAACGTAGGTTGTCGCTAAGTGACGTAGGTTGTCGCCGGTGCTCACTTTGGTGGATTCCATTGTCGTATTCGCCGGACAAGCCCATTAGTCCAGTCGACGGTTTTTCGGTAACCTGCTACGACTGTGACAGTCGCCGGCAGTTGCCTAAAAACCGCCTAGCGGGACAGGCCCATAAGGGATTATCGTTGTATAGCGGGGAGGTGGCGTGAGCATCCTCTGATGTAAGTGGCGGGGAGGCAGCGTGAGTGGAGGATGGCGCAAACCGCCACGGCTGTAAGCCAGCGACAACGAGAGGGCAGTCCAGAGCTACTATCTACCTCATCGGAGACTCGCGGACTATCTCTCATCAGACTTTACTGGACCTTATCTTCTACTAAACGCTATTCCCTTTATCAAGTATCAGTACGCTGCGGACAGCTCCATTGTAATCATGCATTGTCTTTCCGCTGACTGGTTAACACGCAACAAAAAAGCTTTTTGCTGTACCTCGGTACAGGTGACAATAAACTAAACTGAGCTAAGGGGTAACGTGGGCGGCAGCCGGTAGGTCTTTCCGCTGTAACTGAAATCTGTTATAAAGAGATCCATTATAGCGAGGGTTTACTGTATTAGCGCAGGGTATTGTTTAATTATTCAATAACCTTGCAATGATCAATAATTAAAAGATTGCAAGTAAATGTATAGGAAGGATTGGCAGATGCTGGCTTAAACCGAAAATAGACACAAAATGCTGGAGTTATGCCCCTGTCCCACTTAGGAAACTTGAACGGAAACCTCTGGAGACTTTGCGCCCCACCCAAGGTTTCCGTGCAGTTCCCGGAGGTTTTTGTCAGTCTCCCTACCTGCTTCCACCACCTGCAACCTCCGGCAACCACCTGCAACCTCCGGGAACTGCACGGAAACCTTGGGTGGGGCGCAAAGTCTCCAGAGGTTTCTGTTCAGGTTTCCTAAGTGGGACAGGGGCATAACTCAGCGGGGCAGGCAGCATCTCGGGGCAGGAGAGAAGGAATGGGTGATGTTTCGGATCAAGACTGAAGAAGGGTCTCGAACCGAAACGTCACCCATTCTTTCTCTCTTGAGAGGTTGCCAGTCCCGCTGAGTTACTCCAGCATTTTGTGTCTAGCATGTAAGTAAATGCAATGTTGGATTGTTGCATGCTCTGTGTCTGTGAGTGGATTCTGGTTGAAAGCTGCAATTATCCAACTGTCCTTTGATCACAACTGGTTTATGGCACCCATCGAAGACAAAGTGCTCATGATTAGAAGCCTGGTTATTCCTAAGGACCTCCCAGAGGTGAATAATGAGGGATGAGAGCTGAGGAATTGCTCTAACATTTGGAAGGAACCTTGGAGCAGAGGAGGGTGAAGGGTGATCTTATAGAGAGGTGTTGAAAATCATGAGAGGAATAGATCAGCTAAATGCACAGTCTTTTGCCCCAAGTAGAGGAATCGAGAACCAGAGGACATAGTATAGTTTAAAGATACAGCGAAGATACAGGCCCTTCGGCCCACCGAGTCCGCACTGGCCTGCGACCCCCACACACTAACACTATCCTACACACACTAGGGACAATTTTACATTTATACCAAGCCAATTAACCTACACACCTGCACGTCTTTGGAGTGTGGGAAGAAACCGAAGATCTCGGAGAAAACCCACGCAGGTCACGGGGAGAACGTACAGCCAGCACCCATAGCCAGGATCGAACCCGGGTCTCTGGTGCTGTAAATGCGCCACCTTCCCGCCTCTTATGGAGGTGCACAAAATCATGAGAGGAATAGATTGGGTAGGTGCACAGAGTCTGCTGCCCAGAGTAGAGGAACCGAGAAACAGAATGCATGGGTTTAAGGTGTGGAGGGAATGGTTAAATAGGAACCTGAGGGGTAACTTTTTTTACACAAAGGGTGGTGGGTGTATGGAACTAGCTGCCGGAGGAGGCGGTTGAGGCAGGCGACGTTTTAAAGGGCCTGTCCCACTGTGGGGACCTGGCTGCTCTTGACAAGGAGGCGCAGTCCTCTTTCTTACAGTTTGGCTTTCTTCCCAACCAATTTTGTGTGCCTTAATTTAGTTCAACAAAGAAACTGACAAGTTACTAAAGAACTAAAGACTTTAGAAGAGTTTGCCCTCAACTCATACATCGCAGCATGGTCGACACGAGGTCCCAGAAGGACTTTGTAACTCTCCTTCATGCTCGAGAGTAGTCTCCGCGTACTAGAGGCCTCAGCTAGGTTGCGGCGTTTTTTTTCAGCAAGCTGAAAAATGGAAAAAATCAATATTTTTTACTCGTAGGTTTAGTCGAGGTAGGTCGTAGTAGGTCAGCATGTTATTCGTAGGTAATCGAAGGTAATCGAGGGTAAAGCTCGTTGAGAAAAAAAAGGTAAGTAAACCGACTGGTGATGTTAAATGCCCGCTGAACTTTATTAAAAGTTGTCTGGCTTCTTAAAAGTGTCTTCACTCCTTCTCCCCCCTTCTCTCCCCCCGCCCCTCCCCCCCCCCCCCCCCCCCCCCCCCCCCCTCCACGCTCTCTAAAGGACTTACCCTAACTGTGCCAGCTGTTTGTGTGGTGTGTGTGTGTGTGTGTGTGTGTGTGTGTGTGTGTGTGTGTGTGTGTGTGTGTGTGTGTGTGTGTGTGTGTGTGTGTTTGTGTGTGTGTGTGAGTGTGTGTGTGTGTGCGTGCGCGCGTGTGCGCGCGCGCGCAGACGGTCGATCCGGCTCGCGGTTTCATCGCTGAAGGTCAATCCAGTTCGAGATTTTTCAGGCGAGTGCCCTCGAGCTTGAAGGTCGAAGACAGTCGCTGAAAAGTCACGTTAGCGGGACAGGTCCTTAAGATGTCCGGTCATGATCTAACCTGGTTCTCTGGCGCTGCAATGCAAAAGCTCTACCGCTGCACAACTGTGCCGCCTGTTTTGTTTAGGGCTTCCAGCATCAGTTGTTTTTGTGTAGGAAGGAATTGCAGATGCTGGTTTAAACCGAAGATAGACACCAAAAGCTGAGGCAACTCAGCAGGACAGGCAGCATCTTTGGAGAGAAGGAATGGGTGACATTTCGGGTCAAGACCCTTCAGATCCAGACAAATATGTCTCATTGCATTGTAATTACCTATTGATCCTGGGGATAATGGCGTCTGATCCAAGTCTAAAATATCTTCATTAATTGGATGTGTATTGATCTTTTCTTTACTCTTCTTTTTACAGATAGTTTTTCGCGGTTTCATCAGCGAAAGTTCCTCAGGCCTCCGAATATCTGAAAGAATTTCACAAGAACAATGAAATCTCGTAGGTTCAACGAGAACAAAATACTACAAAGCATTAATACATTCTTAGTGTGTTGAACAGGCTAACCATCAATTTAATGGGATCATATTAAAAATACAGCCGTGTCAAATCTTAACATAACTTGATAGTATTCTCAGCATTCCACCTGCCGCCAAGGAAATCTTTGGTTATTACCAAGACACCATGTTTTAGGAAAGATATTGTCAAGCTTGAAGGGGTTCAGAGAAGATTTACGAGGATGTTGCCAGGACTAGAGGGTCTGAGGTTGAGCAGGCTGGGACTCTAGTCCTTGGAGAATAGGAGGATGAGGGGTGATCTTATAGAGGTGTATAAAATCATGAGAGGAATTGATTGGGTAGATGCACAGAGTCTCTTGCCCAGAGTAGGGGAATCAAAGACCAGAGGACACAGGTTTAAGGTGAAAGGAAAAGTATTGAATAGGAATCTGAGGGGTAACGTTTTCACACCAAGGGTGGTGGGTGAATGGAACAAGCTGCCAGAGGAGGTAGTTGAGGCTGGGACTATCCCAACGTTTAAGAACTAGTTAGACAGGTACATGGATAGAACAGGTTTGGAGGGATATGGACCAAACGCAGGCAGGTGGGACTCGTGTAGCTGGGACATGTTGGTCGGTGTAGGCAAGTTGGGCCGCAGGGCCCGTTTCCACACTGTATCACTCTATGACTCTAAATCCTACCCATCGAGTGGAGTCTGAAACAAAAGTCACCCATTCTTTCTCTCCAGAGATGCTGCCGGTCCCGCTGAGTTACTCCAGCAGTTTGTGTCTATCTCTGGTGATTTAGAATCTTGCAACTGAAATGTTGCCAACTTTGGAAAAATAAACTCCAATTTCCACACCATTCGACGTCCTGTTAATCTTCCTCTGAAGTTCCACAGCAGCCAAATAGATAATCCTAGCGCAAACATTTTCTCATTATGGAGTAGAAACTTGTTTTTTCCCCCAAGCGTCATTACTCAACCAAGGTTAAAAAAATGTTTATGAAACAAGGAGGCAATATTTTGTCAGCCTGAACAGCTGTTTCCACTGCTTAAAAGAGTTTTATTGGAAGCCCGTTAATGGTATTGGGAGTCGACGTGATGTATGTGGGAGAGAGCTTGTGTTTGTGATTAGTGTGCGTATTGAAAGGTGTAGGCCGGCCACCAAGAGGATCCACGTTCCAACCACAAGGAAAACAAATAAATCTCCACAGGGAAAATTACATTCTTAAAACACATTGCAAAAGCATTAGTGAAATAATACATCTGAACGCAAGATAAACAGACACACACACACACTGTCTCAGGAGATCAAATTGGGTCACAATGCCTTTGTTGTTTCAACGCCAGGCAGCTGACTGAAGCTTTCAGCTGGCTAGCAATTTGGCCTGAACCTTCATTACTTATAGACAATAGACAATAGATGTAGGCCATTCGGCCCTACGAACCAGCACTGCCATTCACTGTGATTATGGCTGATCATCCACATTCAGTACCCCGTTCCTGCCTTCTCCCTATATCCCCTGACTCCGCTATCTTTAAGAGCCCTATCTAACTCTCTCTTGAAAGCATCCAGAGAATTGGTCTCCACTGCCTTTTGAGGCAGAGAATTCCACAGATTCACAACTCTCTGGGTGAAAAAGTTTTTCCTCATCTCCCTTCTAAATGGCTTATCCCTTATTCTTGAACTGTGGCCCCTGGTTCTCGACTCCCCTTACATCGGGAACATGTTTCCTGCCTGTCATGTGTCCAATCCCTTAATAATCTTATATGTTTCAATAGATCCCCTCTCATCCTTCTAAATTCCAGAGTTTACAAGCCCAGCCACTCCATTCTATCCACATATGACAGTCCCGCCATCCCGCATGGCTTTTTTTAATGCAGCAACAATGGGTCGGGACTCTTCTTCAGACTGATTTTTTCAGGAGAGAGTTAGATATAGCTCTTCGGGCTAACGGAATCAAGGGATAGGGGGAGAAAGCAGGAACGGTGGGTACTGATATTGGATGATCAGCCATTATCATATTGATGGCGGTGCTGGCTCGAAGGAACGAATGGCAGAATCCTGCACCTATTTTCTATGTTTCTATGTTTCCAAATGGCTGCTGAGGAAATTCAGAGACGCTGTCTGACCCGCCGAGTTGCACCAGCACTTTGTGTCTTTTTTTTTGTAAACCAACACCTGCAGTTCCTTGTATCCACAGAAATAATTTATCCCGAATTTCAGTTCAATTGTAAAGACATTCCACGAAATCCATATCAAAAATCAAAAGATCGTTTTTCTTCTTCCAAAAATGATAAAGTCCGAGGTAAAAGTGGACAGTGGAGACACTAGGATCTGCAGTTGGTGGATGGTGGAGTCTTGAACAAAACACAAAGTGCTGGAAGATCTCAGTGGGTCAGGCACCATCTGTGGAGGCAATGGAGAGACAACGTTTTGGGTCAGGACTCTTCTTCTGAAGAAGTGTCCAGACCCGAAATGTCATAAGGAATAGGAGTAGAATTAGGCCATTCAGCCCATCAAGTCTACTCTGCCATTCAATCATGGCTGATCTATCTCCCCCTCCTAACCCCATTCTCCTGCTTTCTCCCCATAACCTCTGACACCTGTACTAATCAAGAATCTATCTTGTCATCTATCAGGGGGATGGGGGGGGGGGGGATCAAGAGAACAAAGAGAGACTATCGGGACTATATTGAATACTTTTGCAACTTCGGCACCCTTTAGGTGGCGACTCTTTGCATACTTTGTGTATTGTATGCAAAACGAAGAGTTTCACTCTACCAAGTACATGTGACAATAAAGTATCACTGTCGTCATTTCCTCCACAGATGGTGCTTGACCCGCTGAGTTCCTCCAGCAACGTGTGCTTTGCTCAAAGTGGACAACGATGCTTTGATGCGTCTGAACTACATTATGTTACCTTTTGCCAATGGGGGATGTCTACACACAAAGATCATAGAAACATAGAAAATAGGTGCAGGAGTAGGCCATCCAACTCAGTATCCTGTACCTGCTTTCTCTCCATACCCCCTGATCCCTTTAGCCACAAGGGCCACATCTAACTCCCTCTTAAATATAGTCAATGAACTGGCCTCAACTACCTTCTGTGGCAGAGAATTCCAGAGATTCACCACTCTCTGTGTGAAAAATGTTTTTCTCATCTCGGTCCTAAAAGATTTCCCCCTTATCCTTAAACTGTGACCCCTTGTTCTGGACTTCCCCATCATGCAGAAAAGCGGCTAATGTCAGAAACCATGAGGCTAGTACAGATCAGATAGAGGCATCAAGTGCAGGTTATTTCTATTGGCAAACACTAATCCATTATGTGCTGGCATTCAGCAGCTACTTGCATTGAAAAAAAGAAAAATGATCAGTAATAGCTGAAACTTTGGCAACCACTTTTGCATTTATCTTCTACAGCTCTATTTACTAAAGGACATTAGTTTATTCTGGAATTAGTTTCTGCTGTTCCGAGCAGTAAATGCCTTTATTTTCATTATCTGACGGTCATTGCTGTGATTCTCTCTTTATCTCTCTCTCTCTCCACACACACAAGCATGCACGAGCATTCACGCACATGCATGCACACTCATGCACGAGCACACATGCCTACACACACACAGAACCTAATCATAATTAATAGTTAGCATTGTCTTTGATTTGTAGGATGAAATGTCACTTTGACTTTTGGTGCAGTATATTGGATCGTGCCAGGATCAATCTAAAAAAAGTGCAGTATATTCCAAATGGCTTCCTCCTTTCAAAGTGTCCTCGTCCAATTTCGGTAAATACTTTAATAAACGTCACTGCAAATGATTTAAAGCACATTTGACCAGATGATTGAAGGCGGAGTGATGGATCGCTAATCTCTATCATTTTGTTTTGCAACAAAGCATCTGATTTTCAGTACAGGCCATTACTTGTCTTTTCCCCCTGTGAATGTGTTTGCAATTTTAAGTAAAACTCAAACTGAAACTCACATGAAACCTATGATCAAAAAGTAATTTCAGGACCAAATAAGAAGTTACTGAACATCTGTGCAACGAAAGTTGCTGTTATAGACATAGAAAATAGGTGCAGGAGTAGGCCATTCGGCCCTTCGAGCCTGCACCGCCATTCAATATGATCATGGCTGATCATCCAACTCAGTATCCTGTACCTACCTGCCTTCTCTCCATACCCCCTGATCCCCTTAGCCACAAGGGCCACATCTAACTCCCTCTTAAATACAGCCAATGAACTGGTCTCAACTACCTTCTGTGGCAGAGAGTTCCAGAGATTCACCACTCTCTGTGTGAAAAATGTTTTTCTCATCTCGGTCCTAAAGGATTTCCCCTCTATCCTCAAACTGTGACCCCTTGTCCTGGACTTCCCCAACATTGGGAACAATCTTCCTGCATCTAGCCTGTCCAACCACTTAAGAATTTTGTAAGTTTCTATAAGATCCCCCCCTCAATCTTCTAAATTCTAGCGAGTACAAGCCGAGTCTATCCAGTCTTTCTTCATATGAAAGTCCTGACATCCCAGGAATCAGTCTGGTGAACCTTCTCTGTACTCCCTCTATGGAAAGAATGTCTATCCTCAGATTTGGAGACCTCCAACAAAACTTTTTAACAAACTAAAAATAAAAAAAAGGGTGAAAGGACGGACTGCCGATGTTGTCCGAGGAGCGCTGACCTTCCTTCCTCCCCACCTCCTCTGCCCCTTCCCCTCTCTCTCTCTCTTGTATGCCCCCCTCCACCCCCCCTTATCCTGGGACCCCTCCTCTCCATCCCGCACTGATCCCCATTCCCGCCGCTATTCAGTCCTCACTGACATCCCCTGTGCTCCCCTCCGCATCTACCCCCTCCTCCCCATCTATTCATCCTGCACTGATCTCCCGATCCAGCTCACATTGATTATCCTGCCACCCCCCATTCATCCTACACTGCTCCTCCCATTTATCCTGTACTGATCCCCCACCATTCATCCTGCACTGATCTCCCAATCCATCCGGTACTGACCCCTCTTCCATTTATCCTGCACCAATCTTCCCATCCATCTTGTAGTGATCCTCCCATCCATCCTGCACTGATCTCCCAATCCATCCTGTACTGACCCCTCTTCCATTTATCCTGCACCAATACTCCCATTCATCCTGTACTGATCACCCCATTCATCCTGCCCTGACCCCCTGATCCACACTGTACTGATGCCCCCCCATTCATCCTGTACTGATCCCTCCATCCATCCCATACTGATCCCCCCATTCAACCCCCACTCACATCCCCCGCACACCCCCCCTCACAATTTTACCTACTCCAATCAACACGCACTAATTCCCCAGCCTCAATCCATCCATTCCGCACCGATTGCCTTCTAACCCCCCCCCCCCACCATCTATCCATCCTGCACTGATTCGCCCCCCTCCCGACCCTACTGCGCTGGAAATGTCTTCAGAGCGAACATTGACTGTTTGATAACGGAATGCAATCAAATGTGTTTTAATTCCCAATGTTATTATTTGTTTTCATCCATAAAGATGGATTAATTAAATTGTGAACATGTGAAATATTAAAACCGCAGTTACACAAAAATGCTGGAGAAACTCAGCGGGTGCAGCAGCATCTATGGAGCGAAGGAAATAGGTAACGTTTCGGGCCGAAACCCTTCTTCAGACTGATAGGGGGTGGCGGGGAGAAGGAAGGAAAAAGGAGGAGGAGGAGCCCGAGGGCTGGGAATGGGGAGGAGACAGCAAGGGCAAACAAAATTGGGAGAATTCAATGTTCATGCCCGCAGGATGCAGACTCCCCAAGCGGAATATGAGGTGCTATTCCTCCAATTTCCGGTGTTGCTCACTCTGGCAATGGAGGAGACCCAGGACAGAGAGGCCGGATGGGGAATGGGAGGGGGAGTTGAAGTGCTGAGTCACCAGGAGGTCAGGTAGGTTCTTGCGGACCGAGCGGAGGTGTTCGGCGAAGCGATCGCCCAGCCTCCGCTTGGTCTCACCGATGTAGATCAGCTGACATCTAGAGCAGCGGATGCAGTAGATGAGGTTGGAGGAGATACAAGTGAACCTTTGTCGCACCTGGAACAACTGCTTGGGTCCTTGAATGGAGTCGAGGGGGGAGGTAAAGCGACAGGTGTTGCATTTCTTGCGGTTGCAACGGAAAGTGCCCGGGGAGGGGGTGGCACGGGAGGGAAGGGAAGAATTGACAAGGGAGTTATGGAGGGAGCGGTCTTTGCGGAAGGCAGACATGGGGGGAGATGGGAAGATGTGGCGAGTGGTGGGGTCACGTTGGAGGTGGCGAAACTGACGGAGGATTATTTGTTGTATGTGACGGCTGGTGGGGTGAAAGGTGAGGACTAGGGGGACTCGGCCCTTGTTGCGAGTGCGGGGATGGGGAGAGAGAGCAGCGTTGCGGGGTAAGGAAGAGACCCTGGTGCGAGCCTCATCTATGGTGGAGGAGGGGAACCCCCGTTCCCTGAAGAATGAGGACATTTCAGATGCCCTGGTGTGGAACGCATCATCCTGGTAGCAGATGCGGCGTAGGCGGAGGAATTGGGGGTGGGGGATGGAGTCCTCACAGGAAGCAGGGTGGGAAGAAGCGTAGTCCAGATAGCCATGGGAGTCAGTGGGTTTATAGTGGTTAAAACCGCAGTGTTCGATTGTCACTGCTACCATTGACGCGTTATTACAGTATTCATTTTAACAGCAAATCAATGCTCTTAATATGAAGTAGGAGTACTGTAGTTATTTAATGAGCAACATTCACAACTATACGTTGGATTTATCCAGGTTTTACCTACAGTCGGTCATATACATCACGAATTTGGTCAGAAGATATTTGTTGAAATTTTAACGTTAATTCTGAAGTGGGAATGATGGAAACAGCGTTTATCAATAATTTTTTTTAAATCTGGGGCGTACAAACTGGGTATCTTCATTGCTGTTCACAACACATACATCTAATCTGAATGTCCGGTAATGCCTTTCGAAATTTCCTTGCAACCTGTATATTTTGTTGTGGATAAATTATGTGGGCAGCGAGAGTGTTTATGTACCAATTGCAATAACGACCCATGCTAATTTTAGGTCATGATAATTTTCGGTCCTTCACAGAAAACATGCTTGCGTCAATCTGTAGTGTGCATGGTTAAGGATATATGTTACCATGGTCCAGGATTTATTGACACAGGTTGATCATACGCTGAATAATCCAACCACATTCTTTCCCAGTGGAAAGAAATAATAGAAATTGCATTTATTGCAAAGTGTAAAAAGAGTTGAGATACTGTATTATAATTTTTCTGCATGTCATTGTGGTATATATCATGTCTTGATTGGTGAATATGTTTAGTTTGTGACTTTATTTGAAGCAGAAATAATATGTGAATGCTTCATTGAGCATAATTCCGACTGGTAACTACGCACTTCGGCCGAGCACATTATCGCACACGTCTTAAATGACCACCTAAACTGTTATTTGGCAACCTAAAAAGCTGCCTAGGTTGCCCGGCTGGCAACAGGGAAAAAAAGTTAAGTGAGAGCCCTGGTGTATGTAAGGAGCGGGGGAGAAAGTGGGATAACATAGAACTAGTGTTATGGTCAGGGTGCACTTGATGGGCCTAAGGGCCTGTTTCCACGCTGTATCTCTAAACAAATAAAACTAAATAGTTTGAGCAGACACAATTTCAAACAGTTTACAGAGGGTCTGCCGAGATTATTGTTATGAAACAAAAATGGGGAAGAGAAACGGGCTGCATGGTGGCGCAGCGGTAGAGTTGCTGCCTTAAGGGCCTGTCCCACTTTCATGACCTAATTCACAATCTTTTTTACTCGTGGACATTTTTCATCAGTCTAGAAAAACGCCCCGACCTGCTTGATGCCACGAGTACCTACGTCTAGCATCACAACCTACCTATGACCTCCTATGACCTTGTGCGAGTATGAGTCAAGGGCAAACTCAGCAGAGGTTCGTGACCCGGAGCCAGAGACCCGGGTTCGATCCTGACTACGGGTGCTGTCTGTTACGGAGTTTGTACTTTCTCCCCGTGACCTGCGTGTGCTTTCCCCGGGAGCTCAGGTCTCCTCCCACACTCCAAAACCGTACAGATTTGTACGTTAATTTTGTAAATTGTCACTAGTGTGTGTAGAATAGTGCTAGTGTGCGGGGATCGCTGGTCGGCGTGGACTCAGTGGGACCTGTTTCCGTGTTGTATCTCTAAACTAAAAATGACCACAAACGTATTGCTGTTTCAAAGACCTGGCATCAAAACCACCAAATAACTCGAAGAGAGGTGGTGAGACTTTCATACATGATCACTTCACAGCAACAATAGGCTGAGTGTTCATCATTACCCATCTCACGACAACCAAATGAAGCGAATCTCTCCACAGTGATATGGGCTGTTATCACCATTAATGAAAAGCTTTGTCATCCTGACATTACATTGATCCCTGAGGCCCAGAATGAAACAAGGAAAAATCGTGGACTCTCAACAAATAGGTTGCAAGTTGTTCCAAGAGGTTTTGAAAAATGTGCTGCCTTTTGCCACTTCCTTTTTCGTTTAGTTAAGTTTTGTTAGAGATACAGAGTGGAAACAGGCCCTTCGGCCCACCGAGTTCGCACCAACCAGCGATCCCCACACTAACACTATCCTACACGAGGGACAATTTATACCCTTTTACACCAAAGCCAATTATCATAGAAACATAGAAACATAGAAAATAGGTGCAGGAGGAGGTCATTCGGCCCTTCGAGCCTGCACCGCCATTCCTTGCGATCATGGCTGATCGTCCCCTATCAATAACCCGTGCCTGCCTTCTCCCCATATCCCTTGACTCCACTAGCCCCTAGAGCTCTATCTAACTCTCTCTTAAATCCATCCAGTGACTTGGCCTCCAGTGCCACTATCCTGCAAACCTGTACGTCTTTGGAGTGTTGGAGGAAGCCGAAGATCTCGGAGGAAACCCACGTGGTCACGGGGAGAACGTACAAACTCCGTACAGACAGCGCCCGTAGTCAGGATCGAACCCTGGCGCTGTAACGCAGCAACTCTACCGCTGCGCCACCGTGCCGCCCCTTTATTATTTCTCCCTGAATTATTTCTTTCTCTATTTTTAATCTGATTTGACATCATTTCACGTCATTTCTTTTCAGTCACATATAACAGAATAAAAGCAGTCACAGTCCATTTGGTCCATTGTACCTCCCCAGCAAGGACATGGCTAATCATTTACTGCAAAGTAACACACTGTGCTAGCCGAATGCCTCTCTATTCCTTAATGTCCATGTCATCTAAAGCACACCTTCAACATACTCTGTCGCTTGCTTGGGTCGAGAATTCCAAGGACCCATTCCCTGTGGGTGAAGACATTTTTCCCAATCCCACTCTAACAACCAATTCCTTAGGAAACAAGGAACTGCAGATGCTGGTTTATACCAATGATACCGTGGCACAAAGTAACTCGGGAGGTCAGGCAGCATCTCTGAAGGATGGGTGACACTTCGGGTCAAGGCGCTTCTGTGCAGAACTCGTGGACTTTATTAACTTCACCACTCTCCCACCAGCATGCGACCTGCATGCGGCAAGCGCGACCTAACGTGGTCGCTTGAGCGGTACGGCCTCGCGGGGCCGGTCCCACTTCGATCGCCGGAGCCGTATGGAGTTGTGCGGAGCTGGTCCCGACATCGCGCAGGGCTCCGAAAAACTGACCGTGTTTAAAAATTCTGCGCGGCAACGGCCTGCCGGCCCGCAGCCGCCTCGACACCATGTCACTCACTCGACCTCCGCGCGGCTCCCGCTTCTGGTTTGGGGTCGTGCTTGCCGCATGCCGTACGGCTCAAGCGACCACGTTAGGTCGCGCTTGCCACATGCAGGCGCATGCTGGTGCGACCGGCCCTTTAGGTCGCGCTTGCCGCATGCAGGTCGCATGCCCGTGGGACAGGCCCTTAACTTTCGCCCTTCCCTCAAACTCACCTGAACCATCTCAGACACCTCTCTCCCCCACTTCTTTCTCCCGACCCAAAATGTCACCCATCCTTTTTCTTCAGAAATGCTGGCTGACCCACTGTGTTACTCCAGTACTTAGTGTCGACCAATTCTTTTTAATTAACACTCTGTCCCTGGTTCTAAATGCCCCAGCCAGGGCAAACATCGTCCCTGCATCCACCTAACAAGCCCTGGAAGAAACCTGTACGTCACAATGAGGTAACACCTCTTTCTTCTCAAGTCACGGGTTCAAGTCCAATCTATGTTTCATCAGCAATATGTTCTGCTCCACCAGTTTTTTTTTCATTTTTAGAGATACAGAACAGAAACAGGCCCTTTGGCCCACCGAGTCCGTGCCGACCAGCGATCCCCGTACACTAACACTATCCTACACTATAAGGACAATTTACAATTTTACCAAGCCAATTAACCTACAAACCTGTACGTCTTTGGAGTGCGGGAGGAAACTGGAGCATCCGGAGAAATCTCCCGCGGTCACAGGGCGAAGGTACAAACTCCGTACGGACAGCACCCGTAGTCAGGGTCGAACCCGTGGCTCTGGCGCTGTAAGGCAGCAACTCTACCGCTGCGCCACCGTGCCGCTCAGATTCTGCCCTGATTTTAACGCATGGATTTTAGAAAACAAACAAAGTACTCTACTTACTCAAAGCTTTGCAGATATCGACCACTGCCCTGAAGACGACAGCAGAAAAGCTAACTTTTAATCTTACGGTCTTCATGTTGGGCAGCAGTAGTTTTAATAGTTTGTGCTGCGGTGTGTAATGTATTTTGGCATCGGCTTGGATTCCATACTTGTCCAATGTCCAGTGAGTTTTCAGAAGCCAGCATTTCTTCTGCTCCCACCAAAGAGCATGGTCCGACCAGTCTTGCGGCACAGCTACGGACAAAGTAAAAGAAAGTTAATCTAATTATGTAACATGAGGGGGAACTTCTTTACTCAGAGAGTGGTAGCTGTGTGGAATGAGCTTCCAGTGGAAGTGGTGGAGGCAGGTTCGATTTTATCATTTAAAAATAAATTGGATAGGTATATGGACGGGAAAGGAATGGAGGGTTATGGTCTGAGTGCAGGTAGATGGGACTAGGGGAGAATAAGTGTTCGGCATGGACTTGAAGGGCTGAGATGGCCTGTTTCCGTGCTGTAATTGTTATATGGTTATATAATTAAAGTAAAGGGCCTGTCCCACTTTCATGACCTAATTCACGACCTCTGCCGAGTTTGCCCTTGACTCATACTCGCAGCATGGTCGTCACGAGGTCGTAGGTAGGTCGTGATGCTAGTCGTAGATACACGTGGCATCAAGTAGGTCGGGGCGTTTTTTCTAGCCTGATGAAAAATGGCCACGAGTAAAAACGGTTGCGAGTTAGGTCGTGAAAGTGGGACAGGTCCTTAAATTCGTCACTAAATTTAAATTGAACAACTCCATCTTGGACGTGTGGAATGCCAGACTTTAAAGTCTCCATTTCAACTTTTTACCAATTTTTACCAAATGCAGGCAGGTGGGATTAGTGTAGCTGGCACAATGTGGGCAAGTTGGGCCGAGGGGCCTGTTTCCACACTGTATCACTCCATGACTCTATAACTATACATTCCATCTTAACGTTCCTTCTGAAAGATTGCAAGGAGGTACATCTCAGACTGCAGCTTCGCTTGGCCAGGCCAACAATGCAACGCCGCCAGGATCTGGCCAGCCGCACTTAAAGCAAAATGACACCAAAAACCTGGCGACTCTTGTCAGTCTCAGTGTACTATTTCTGTACACTTTGTACTTAATGTGGGAATGTACTTTTGTATAATCAAAGTTATCTGAAACAAAGAATTCCGTTGTGCCTCAATACAGGTAATAATAAAGAACCATTGAACCATAATAGAACCATTATTGTGTAAAATGGGCTGGCCAGAATTTTTATTCATATTAACTTCATTTCTTAGAACAGCGTCTCTGCCAGAGCTTGGACACAGAGTGTTGAAGCAACTCAGCGGGTCAGGCAGCATCTCTGGAGAACATGGATAGGTGACGCCTCGGGTTGAGACCCTTCTTCAGACATTGTAATAGGGGGGAAAAAGGTGGGAGAGAGATAGTGGTGCAAAACAAAGCCCGGCAAGTGCTAGGTGGCACAAAGTGCTGGAGTAAAGGGCCGGTCCCACGAGCATGCGACACAATGCGGCAAGCGCGACCTAACGTGGTCGCTTGAGCTGTACGGCCTCGCGGGGCCGGTCCTTCTTCGATCGCCGGAGCCGTATGGAGTTGTGCGGAGCTGGTCCCGACATCGCGCGGGGCTCCGAAAAACTGACCGTGTTCAAAAATTCCACGCGGCTACGGCCTGCCGGCCCGCAGCCGCTTCGACGCCGTACGCACCGCCTCGACGGGCGTGCGCAGCGTCTTGATGCCATATGCATGTATTGACGCCGTACGTCACGCGCGAACTTCCCACGGACTTCGCTCGAACTTCACGTCACTCACTCGACCTCCGAGCGGCCTCCGCTTCCGGTTTGGTCGCGCTTGCCGCATGCAGTCGCATGCTCGTGGGACAGGCCCTTAACTCAGCAGAGCAGACGGCATCTCTGGGGAACATGGATAGGTGACATTTTGGATCATAAGGTCATAAGAGATAGGAATAGAATTATGCCATTCGGCTCATCAAGTCTACTCCGCTATTCAATCATGGCTCCCTCCTAGCCTCTTGCATGGGACCTTGCACTATTCCCTTATCATGTATCTGTACACTGCGAATGGCTTGATTGTAATCGTGTATTGTCTTTCTAGCTGGTTAGCGCGCAACACAAGCTTTTCACTGTACCTCGGTACACATGACAATAAATAAACTGATCCGATTTTCTACAGTCTGAAGAAGGGCCCCGACCCGAAACGTCACCTTCTCCAGAGATGCTGCCTGACCCGCTGAGTTACTCCAGTACATCGTGTCCTTTGGTGTAACCCAGCATCTGGCGTTCCTTGTTTCTACATTCTGTCAGAGCCTGGCACTTGGATCGGCATGGGTGAGTTGGGCCGAAGAGCCTGTTTTCATTGCTGGATGTCTCTCTGACTCTACTGTCAAAATGAGCCCTCTCATCAATTCTCCATCAGAAGGTACAGCATGCTATCTTTTGGAAAATTTGTACATAACAAGTACATGTTGGTCTACTGGGTGTTAAAAAAAATGAAAATAGCAAAACATAAAAAGATATATAGAAAACATAGAAAATGGGTGCAGGAGTAGGCCATTCGGCCCTTCGTGCCTGCACCGCCATTCAATATGATCATGGCTGATCATCCAACTCAGTATCCTGTACCAATGAACTGGCCTCAACTACCTTCTGTGGCAGAGAATTCCAGAGATTCACCACTCTGTGTGGAAAATGTTTTTCTCATCTCGGTCCTAAAAGATTTCCCCTTTATCCTTAAACTGTGACCCCTTGTTCTGGACTTCCCCAACATCGGGAACAATCTTCCTGCATCTAGCCTGTCCAACCCCTTAAGAATTTTGTACGTTTCTATAAGATCCCCCCTCAATCTTCTAAATTCTAGCGAGTACAAGCCGAGTCTATCCAGTCTTTCTTCATATGAAAGTCCTGACATCCCAAGGATCAGTCTGGTGAACCTTCTCTGTACTCCCTCTATGGCAAGAATGTCTTTCCTCAGATTAGGAGACCAAAACCCTGACAATATCTATGGAAAGGGAAATGGAGTATCGTATCCAAACGAAACATATGTTTAACTTTGAAACTGTGTTATGCTCCAGTATGCAATTATTACAAAGCTGAGACTAAAGTCGACACTGAATGTCAGAATCTAGGTGAACCCTATGCCGATGGTAGAAAACTTTAAATTAGCAAAGTTCTTGCAATAGCATTTAGCCTACAGCTTTTGCTCATGGAAGTTACCAACACTTTGTGTAAAAAGAACTGCAGATGCTGTTTTATACCATAGACTGAAATGCCCGAGTAACTCAACGGGACAGGCAGCATCTCTGGAGAACATGGATAGGTGACGTTTTGGATCGGAACCCATCAGACTCACGAAAGACACAAAATGCTGGAGCAACTCAGCTTGGTTCAGGCAGCATGACTGGAGGAAAAATCTCTGAAGAAGAGTCCCGACCCAAAACGTCGCCCATCCGTTTTCTCCAGGGATGCTGCCTGACCCACTGAGTTACTGCAGCATTTTGTGTCTATCTATAACAATAACACATCCCTGGAGAATATGGATAGATGTCGTTTTAGGGCAGGACCCTTCTTCATCTGCATCAAGACAGACAAAAGGAACCAGCATCTGCAGGCCCCTGCTTCTAACCAATAAATTTACCTACGTTTGGGAGGTAATAAATTTATAGATACATTTGCAAGAAATTCACTTACGGATTTGTTCCACTAATTTAAGCATGACTCCACCGACATGAAAGTCTCCTGTTACTCTCAGCTTGAAGTCCAATGGTGAATCTTCACTTGGCTGATCCACCTGAACGTTAAGCTCCCAGGAAGTGGCTCCATAATCATTGGAAGACGTCATTCTGCCACCGTCCAACAGCAGAGCTAGCAATAAAAACAACATTGAACAGTTTTCATACCATGGGATTTGATGGAACCTCGTGCAAAGCAATTGTTTGCATCAACTATTGTCAGGCAACTGAATCATCCTACCACAATCAGAGAGCAGTGCTGAACTACTATCTACCTCATTGGTGACCCTTGGGCTATCCTTGATCAGACATTGCTGGCTTTACCTTGCACTAAAGATTATTCCCTTATCATGCATCCATACACTGTAAATGGCTCGATTGTAATCACGTATTGTCTTTCTGCTGACTGGATAGCACGCAACAAAAGCTTTTCACTGTACCTCGGTACACGTGACAATAAACTAAACTGAACTGAACTGACCATCTGAATAGTGAAAGGCCTGGATAGAGTGGATGTGGAGAGGATGTTTCCACTAGTGGGAGAGTGTAGGACCAGAAACCATAGGCTCAGAATAAGGAAGGAGATGAGGATGAATTTCTTCAATCAGAGGGTGGTGAATCTATGGAATTAATTGCCACAGTAGGCTCCGGAGGCCAAATCGATGGATATTTTTAAGGCAGAGATGGATAGACTCTTGATTAATACGGGTGTCAGGGGTTATGGGGATAAGGCAGAGGAATGGGGTTGGAGAAGGCAGGAGAATGAGGTTAGGAGAGATAGCTCAGCCATGATTGAATGGCAGAGTACACTTGATGGGCTAAATGGCCTGATTCTGCTCCTATAACTTATGATCTTATGACCTGCAACACGAGATTGAGAACAAAAGTGGTTTGCCAGTGAACAGTTCTGTTTCAGTCTGCTTTTGGATGGCTTCCAAATATCAATGCTGTTGCAATAGGCTATCCGTCTCCAGAACCAAAGCAGGTAGATTGATATGGAACTATTCTCTGACACAAAGCGCTGGAGTAAGGATGAGTAACGTTTCGGGTCGGGACCCTTATTCAGGATCCAACCTGGAACGTTACCCATCCTTTCTTCTCCAGAGACGCTGCCTGACCCGCTGAGAGACTCCAGTACTTTGTGTCCATCTTTGGTATAAACCAGCATCTACAGTTCTTTATTTCTACATATTGTCTGACACACCAAGATGCCAAGATGGGAACTCACCTCAGTGATAGCAACAATCCATTTACACAAACTATCCTTTTCATTTGAATGAATTGTCTGTCATGCAAGTTCATATGTTCTAGGAGAAGGATTAGGCCATTCGGCCCCTCAAGTCTACTCTGCCAGTCAATCACGCCAGATCTCTTTCCCTATAGACCTCATTCTCTTGCCTTCTCCCCATAACCTTTGACACCCATACCAATCAAGAACCTGTCAATATCCGCTTTAAAAATACCCAAAGGACGGCCTACTCAGCTGTTTGTGGCAATGGAATCCATAACTTTACCACTCTCTGGCTAAATGATGCCAAATTAAACCGATCTCATCTGCCTGCACATGATCCATATCCCTCCATTCCCTGCACTTCCTTGTGCCTATCTAAAAGTCTCTACTAACCAAATGCAGGGTCGTTCAATGCTAGATTGGTGCCTAATCATTTTGTTGGATGACAATCTAGTGCCATATTTAATGTAATATCTTGTCCGAAACACAAAATTAAACCGTATCATCTTAAGAGTAAAATAATTTCCAAGGTAATTCCTCTGATGTTAATTTAAAATAGTTTAATAGATTTTTTAATTACTTTTTTACAATCGAAGCAAATTCACTGGATGAAAACGATGTTTGCATCATAACATTTATTATAGACGGGCAAATATCTTTCAACTTTCACAAGAAGTCATCGGTATCAGGCCAGCTGACCAATGTATGGCACAGTGCCAGACTCCATAAACCCAGGTTTAATTCCCCAATTGAATTGAATCAATCAGTAACAGAATGAAAGTTATTAGGCTTTGAAATCCCAAGATACAAGGGTAAGAGTTCTGCCAAAACTCCACTCAAGATCGTAATTAATTATACCGTATGGAACTGCAGTACTTGTGTGTGAGAACACATTGACAAGGGAGATCTGAACTTTAATGTTACATTAAACAATCTGTCTCCCACTTA